>NW_008824350.1:1849161-1861226 GCF_000699105.1 Pygoscelis adeliae
AGGAGTGAGCGAGTGGCTGTGTGGTGCTCAGTTGCTGGCTGAGGTTAAACCACGACACCCTGCTGCTGGGATTTCTATAGATGTAATTACAAACTTTGGTACACAGTAGACCAATCTGTATGTTAGTAGATGTAGACCCATCCTATCTGGAACATTTGCTCATGCATAATGATTATTCTGACGTATCTGGACCGTGACAGAAGTATGTAAGCAAGGGAGAGAAAGTGGGGAAAATTCCAAAAGTTTGTTTTGTGCAGTGTTGAAAATTGGGGATTTCACAAGAATGAGTAAAATACATCCAGCCAAAGAAGTATCAGCATTTTTGGAGCTGTCACCAGTCTGTGGTTTGTTCAATTGTCTTATTAGTTTCCCTACCTTTTTTTTTCCCCACCTGTGAAAAATCTGGTAACTGTAATATGTCAAAGCTACACTTGCGATGTCATTTCTTTGAAGTCTTGCCTAGCTAGCTGCCGGGATAGATTTTGTTGTAACATTGGTTTTGCCACACTTTGTGTTTTGAACATCAATGTTGGGGTCGTTCATGCCTGAGACAGTGGAGATCTGATTGGCTTTGCCGAGGTTCTTAATGATGTTGATGTTGTATTTGGCAGCTTCCACAAAGCTGTTTTCTAGTAGCCAACCATCTGATTCACCCTCCAAATCTCCTAGCAGAAGGACATTCTTCATCGCTGTTTGTAGGTACCGGACACCAATAAGTACAGAGAGCTGTAAGAAACAGTTAATGGTTAAACAGGGAGTTTAAATTACAGCCTCAATCCTACCACTAAGTCAGCTTTCAGACTTGTACATTTTCAGGCCCAATAATTAATAGTGAGTAAAGCAGACAAATTCTTTATCCCAGCAATATATCTAACCACTCTCCCAATTAATTACATTTTTTAGAAAGAAAAATACCAGGGAGAGATTGATTGATTCTCTCTCCATTCTTCAGGTAGCATTCCCACTTGCATGTTATTAGCACATAAGTACCTAGAATTACTTGGGACACTGCAGTCTCAGAGACTACAACTAATTGATGTAGAATGGATGATCAATTAATGGAACCATCAGTCACTGGGAAAAAAAAAAAATTAAATTGTAGTCTGTTAATTTCTGTGGATTTTTTTTCCACTGACCTTGATTAAATCGGTATTTCCTCCAAGGAGTTTAATCATTCATATGTAAGCCATGTGTGTCCTACATGCCAATGCATTAAAATTAAGAAGATGGCCTATCGTTAGAGGCTCAACTATAAGTTTAGGAAAAAAGCCCCATTTTCATAGTTCTGTTGGGATCGAGATCAGCGTGCCCAGCTTGCCAGCATTTAAGGGAGCACGGAGAGCTGGCTCACAGCTTTTTCATGTGCTGCCAAAGGCCCGTCATTTCTGGCACCACCACCCCATCTAGCACTGCTTGAGGACTGTTGTGAACTATTTTCATTATAGTGCTAATATTTATGCAATAGAGCAATAATCAGAAAACTAAAACTTATTAAAGAGGGAAGAAGACCGTATTTTAGCCTATGCCATTGGGGGGTCCTTCACCTGTGGATGACAACATCCAGACAACTTTCTTTACAGACACCAGCAGAAAGACTGCATCTTTGCAGGTGTCTATGCTTGCCTGTGATATGCTTATTTTGACTGCATACTAAGCAGCCTAGTCTACATCTAAAAAGGTATGCCATGTTTGCAAGTACTGTCTATATGGTGAAGCTATGTAATGTAAAAAGGAGGCTTTGAGATATTAATCCTGATGCTCAGTTTTTACTATAAATAAAATTAATGTATTCAGCCAAAGGCCTGCTCACATTTTGTATACTCTTTGTTAAAACTGGCTTAAAGCAATCCTCAGACCTTCTCACCTAATTTCCTTGCGGTTGTGTCACTGCATGTATCATCCTGTATCTGATCCCATAAATGCTTCAGGGAAGAGAATATGCCATAGTTTATTGAAAAAGCTCTGTAAATATCCAGAATTATATATAATTTCTAATAGTTCTCATCTTCAGTGAGATTTGCTTCTGCTCTGGGGACTTTGAGAAAGCTGTCTGTGCTAAAGGAAGTCCTGCAACATTCTTGAAGTGCTTGTGGACTCTATGTTAGATACTGCGGCACTTCTCGTATGTTACACCGTAGTTGTTTCCCATCCTAGAGAGCAGGAAGTCTCCGATTAATCTGACACAGACCATTTTTATTAGACTTACCTCAAACAACCAAATAAACAATGCTGTGATACCAATGGATCTCATAATAGCTGTGTAGTAATCCAGCAGGGCCTCTCTGCACCCCTTCACCCAGATATTGAGCTCCTCTGTCAGAAAATCGTAGTTGTAGTGAGCACTGTTGTTTGTCAGCTGGTACTGGATACAGGGCCGTGGGGAGCTTGGGTTGCAGCAGCTGAAGGGTACTCCATCCACCAAGAACTTTCCATCAACGTTGCTCTTTAGACGGCTGCAACAGGACAGAAATTTTGGGCATTACAAATCTGCTATCAGCAGCAGATAGCGTCTGTGATTTCTATAAAAGGATATAACGCAAGTCTGCTGCGATGTCGGCCTCTCATGTAACAAAAGGAAAATGGGAATACATTTCCAACTGGAAAAGTTGCTTACTGCAGGAAAACTAAATTTCTCATTTGCTGTATTTCTTAAGTGTGGTATCAGCACAGTATCTCACGTGGTTCTTGGTACTGTGCGTGCAAGATGTGGATTCAGTGTTCGCGGAGGTGTTGCTTTTTTAGGTATCTTTGCGCTGAAAATACTAAAGAATTTCTAAACTTGTTTATCTTGGTGGAACTCTAATGGAAGATATGGCCCTAGAAATCGTGTGTTTCACTACTTTTGGATTGATTTTCAACACAAGCGTTCCTTAAGAGAGAACCTAATACAAGCTTTGCATGCCACAGGAACCACTGGAAATTGTCCACTGGCATTTCACCATTGTACCCATGTGCAATGGCTGGTTCGGCACAAGTTTTGAGACTAATTCACAAGGGAGTTTCTACTTCTTGTGACTATACTTACTGTAACTTTTGAAACTGTTTGTATTTATTGCTAAAAATTATTCCTTTCCCTCCTCTATAAGACCAGGGAAAAAAGCCAGTGGGAAAAGAAGAAAGGTAAAGAAATAGGAGGGAGAAAAAAAATCATGGGATGGAAAGAGAACACAGCCTCAGATAAATCAAGAGTTTCTGAAGCAGTTAAATGAATCCTTGACATCCATTTTCCTTGTATTACCTGCTCTTTAGCTAGTGTGTCCTTGTGAGGACTTCCGTTTCCGAGCAGGCTCTGCAGAGAAATAGATTTTTCCAGAAATTGGAGAGTACATAAGGTGTTGAGAAATGCTCTCTCACTTTGGGGAAGTAGCCTCTAAGCATGTATCTATTTTCATGCTCATTGCAAAAGGATTATTTCCTGAGACAGCCCCACAGATGAGAACCATGGCCTGTTTTAATGAAGCCCATGCCCTTTAGCCTTTGCTAGGGAGCCAGAATACATGAAAGACAACTTTCTCTTAGATATCCAGCTTTCACCATTTGCTAATAGTAGAATCTTTAGTATTTTCCAAAACTTATCCTCATTTATTAATGTTTATAAACCATATTTTCCTGTTCCACTACAGCTGATCTAAACTAAAGGGAAGGAAGTCATCACAAGAAGCTCATCAGGTGTACAGAAGAAGCAGAAACTGTGGTCCAGTGTTCTTCCGGCATTTTGGGACTATATCCTTCAAAGGAAACATAAGCTGCTAGGAAGCTCAGTATTGTGGCTGTGCAGGGATGGCAGAATAATTGCCTTCATTTTATTGCTGTGGGCCTGCTAAATACAACTGCCTTCCTTTTTTTTTGTGTGTGTGTGTGTGTGGTAGTGGTGTGTTTTGTTTTGTTTAGCATTCTGTCAAAAATATCTTCCTCGAAGATCTTTCCAAGTAAGTCAGGAAGTTCATCTGCCATTTCCCACCTAGGAGTGGGTTAGGCATGAATTCCTCTCCATTTTAAAGTCTAGCTCTTCACTTTGTGGCCATCATATTCCTGGTAACGGCAACAGAACGAAACCAATGCAAAAGAACCCAAATAATCCACTGAAACCAGACTTAAGTGTGCAAGCAGTGTAACGGGCATAGGCAAAACCACTCACTGGGAGGGAAACAAGGAAGGGAGCCAGAGAGGTACAAAACGGAAGGCTCGATTGCGGGAGGAGAAAAGAAACCTCACAGAGGGAGGAGGGGAAGGCCGGCACATAGTGAAAGGGAAGCTTTTGCCTGGGCCAGCAAAATGCCCTGTATATTTCAGTGACATGACCCAAATATAGTACAGCATCTAAAACAGTTAAAATACAATCTCTTAAACTAGGTCTTAAGCTTTTCTTTTGATCCCAAGCATCAATTTAATTTTTTTTTTCCTTCCTGCCACATGTTATAAAGAGGAATCTTCTTTCTACTGCCAACAATAGCAGTTTCCAGACTTGGGTTATGTCCCCCTGCCATCGTGTTTCCCCTACTAGTGGCAAATTGAAGAATGATGTATCTTGGCACTGTTAGAAGGGAAGACCTCAGTAACAGCTGAGGGAGTGAGACATTCACTGCTATTTGTTGTTGCAATTCAAAGCTGTTGTGGTATTGTAAAGCAAAACTTGCTTTTGAGACTATAAAAACATTATTTTTACCCAACCAAAGCAATGATAGGATTGTACTGCTGTAACCTGCCTCATCCTCCTACTGTTCCCATTGATTCTCTCAATTTCTTGTCACATGGTGGTGTTGGCAATGGAGATATAGAAGAGGGGGGAGGGAAGAGGGTTATGAAGGAAGGTGTAAAGTTCAGTTTTGCAAAGGTCACATGTGAGTTGACAGTATGTCAGTTCTCAACTGCTTTGCCTCTTAATCTACCAAGTAATAATTGACATACAGTACAAGATGAAACCAAGACAAATATTTGGTTACTTCTCCATCCTTTCTGAACATTACCAGCTGGACCCTGCTTCTAACAATTTCATATCAAATGTTTCACTACCATATTTTTGGAAATCATAGTGTAATTTGGTTATACAGCACCAACTTGGATTCTAGCAATCAAGATGGAATTATCCAACTTATATACAGTAAAAGAAATTCTGCAGTGTAATTACTTCCCTCACACACATTTCACTGGCATCTTCTGCCTACATGGGGCAAAAATTAACTGACAGTGTATTGTCAAAATAATGGCAGAGCACAGGTGATCCTGCAGAAGAAAACAGAGTTTAGCTAAGACCCTGGGTAAAACATTACTGTTTCTGCATGTCTCACAGAAATAAAAGGCAGTATATTTTACTTTTGTCCCCACAATAAGATACTGCTCTTAAGTTCCTGTGGACCATTTTTGTTGTCATGTCACTTTTCAGTGTAGAACCAGGATTTAAAACACCTCTTGGGCCAGTCTGCTTTGTGTCACTGTTGCTATCCAACTTCTCTCTCGAGAACACTTGTTCTAAAGCTTGCTTTATTTCCACAGCCTTATGCGTGCTGACGCCCTCTTGTCCGTATTCGCCTAGGTCCTGTCCTCTGGTATGTTTGCAGCTCTGTATATATGCTTTGCTATAATGGCAGTTTCAAGTTGCAAATTCTGTGAAAATAAGATCTTTGGCCTTCCTTCATCTGGCTTTATTGTCACTGATTTTTGCATGCAGCAAAACAGAACACTTGACAAATGCCAGTCAAGCTTTTTGTGTTTGTCTTTCCCAGGAATATATAGCTACTTCGCCCTCATCAGTGAAGACTTTTTTTTCAGCTTTAGAAGAATTATTACATATTGGATTGTCTACTTTTAAAATTTTTTTATTGTTACCTTTGCTATTGTCTGTAAGAATTACTAGACTCTTCTTTTTGAGCATATAACTTCACAGTTGCTACGTCATGTGAACATCACCACCACTAACAACAAAAAAATTCAAGGGTTTTTCTCCTCCTTTTTTATGCAGTGTATGTGGTGGTGGCAGTTTCTCACATACGAATGTATAGATTTGAACCTGGATTTGCGAAGTCTTGAAGGAGAAAGATCGTTCAGTGTTTAGGATTGACTGTGCAATGTATTGACAGTACAATCCTTTTTTCTTTCCATCATCAGCTCACTATAAGTGAAATTTTGAGGTAGCTAATTCACACATTAAAAAAGGAAACGTACATCTTCGCTTTGCTTAGCACCCCTAAAATGTTAGCAAAAGGCAACTTTGTGCATGTAGTTAGTACATTTTATGAGTAATGTGGTCATTCTACAGTTTTTTGATTGAGACAAAAGTCCAGCAGAAATTAGTATCTACTTGGCCTTGTGAGGTGTATGCTAGAACCCCAGAATGATTAAATATCAAAAGAAGGATGATTTTTGGCTTGAGTACTTCAGTATTTTTGTTTTTTAGAGGGAGCATATGGTCTAGACAAAGTGTTGTTCCCACTGTTATCCACTAAAGGTTACTACATTAGTTAAACTACGAGGGTATTTGTGAACATGCCTATGACCAAAGAAATGTTACGTCTTCTTGAGTTAGACCCATTACCAGAGTTATTTGGAATGACCTTTGAGAGAAGCTTTCTAGCCACAAGATGCTGTTTTAATAAGGAGGAAAAACACTGCCAGAATTTTTGGCTGATGGCAGAGAACAAGCAGTTTTGCCATATTCTCTTTAATCTCAAGATCTTTTGACACTACTGCTACTTACTTTCTGTTCAATACAAATTCTTCTTGAACGAGGCTTTTTCCTAGAATTTTTTTGTTATGACTAGTAAATACTTACTCCAGAACTTCCTTGGAAGCCATATTCAGATAACGAGCAGATACCCACTGAATTTCAAACCAGTCTCTAAAGCCATTGTTTCCACAGCATTGGAATCCAATTTGTAACATATCTACTGTTTTCTTTAAGAAACATCGTCCAGGTATGTCCGTGTCCTTATAGAACTTAATAGCATCCCTCAGTCCCAGATAGAGAGACTCTTCCAGCTCGTTCCTCATGGTATAGCACATGAGAGCACCCACCAGGATGCAGAAGGTAAAACAGAAGGTACATACAATGTATGGGAGCATAACTAGTTTCCATCGAGAGAACTTGTTGGCATCTGAGCAGTCATAGCAGATTTTGCCACCCAGAAAGTTGATGATACACGCTATGACTCCTACAGAGATCAGCATGTTGGGGACAGAGTTAACATCCCCTTTTGCCATTACTTCATTGCGCTTCTTGATCTCTATTTTCAGAAAGAGGCCAAGACTGAAGAGAATGATCCCGCTCACCACAGAAACCCAGTTGAGGATCCATAAGATCTGAGCCAATTTGTCCCTCTTAGTTTTGGTGAATTTTACTTTGAGGACAGCCATAGTCAGATCAGCATTAGGAAGAGAAGCGTAGGTCAAGGAAAGCTCGTAAACTGATTAGGAGCGTGTATCGAAGGCATGCAATAGACATCTGAAGAAGAGAGAGAGAGAGAGATAGAGATTACTGTCTGTTTGACTGGGTATTTATAGAGACTACAGAAAACTGCTGTACAGCCTTACGCACACTGAGACCTGCCAAGGGAGTGCCCCAATGAAATCTATTGCTTAAATTTCATACAATACAAATCGCTTAAGAGAATAATTCTAAGGACCGACTAGAGCAATTAAAAATAAGTGAACGGTAGAACCAATGAACTCTGGATTCCTATGGATTTTTGTCTGGAGAGCAATTTTCTGTGCAGATTTTCTGATATCTAGAAGTGAGCTGATCTGCTGTCTTTCCCTCCAGGAGACTCATGGTGCCCTTCCCTTCTACTTATTGCCCATATTTTCCTGAAGATTCTAGGAATTTATAATTCTTAGATTACTGTGTCATGGTCAGATTTGTGTTCAAAAGTTGCTAAGTAGGACAAACAAGTACATATATACAGCATAATCACATAAGTCTTTTTTCCATATGGAAAAAACATGAAAATAGCACCAGAAACACAGTATCCTATAGGTGGTTTTAGGCATTTCATTGATTATGTGCAGTAGAACATGATTTCGCTAGCAAAAAGCAGTCTTATTCCTACACTTATACTAATAAGATATGATCACTCTGGCAAAAAATGAAGGGGGAACTGACTGTAGTTACCCCCACACAAAAAATGTTCAACCAACAGTTGAACTATCAATGACTGTGTTGGTTTTCTAGAAAATATTATCAACATTTTATTACATTTCAAGTGCTACAACCTGGATATAGTACTGATGAACAAACCATCCTCCACAGTATTTGTCCTGGTTTCAGCTGGAATAGAGTTAATTTCCTTCCTAGTAGCTGGTACAGTGCTGTGTTTTGGATTTAGGAGGAGAACAATGTTGATAACACACCGATGTTTTAGTTGTTGCTAGGGAATGCTTACACTAGTCAAGGACTTTTCAGCTTCCCATGCTCTACCGACTGGGAAGGCTGGAGGGGCACAAGAAGCTGGGAGGGGGCACAGCCAGGACAGCTGACCCAAACTGGCCAAAGGGACATTCCACACCATATGACGTCATGCTCAACATATAAAGCTGGGGGAAGAAAAGGAAGAGGGGGGACATTCGGAGTGATGGTGTTTGTCTTCCCAAGTAACCGTTACGCGTGATGGAGCCCTGCTTTCCTGGAGATGGCTGAACACCTGCCTGCCCATGGGAAGTAGTGAATGAATTCCTTGTTTTGCTTTGCTTGCGTGTGCGGCTTTTGCTTTACCTGTTAAACTGTCTTTATCTCAACCCATGAGTTTTCTCACTTTTACCCTTCCGATTCTCTCCCCCATCCCACAGGGGGGAAGTGAGCAAGCGGCTGTGCGGTGCTTAGTTGCCGGCTGAGGTTAAACCACAACAGTATTTTTCCACTTGGTCTGGCATAAAAGCACTACCATTTTTATGTGAAGTAACATATCACCCTACAAAAAAAGCAGGACATCTTCAAACTTTAAGAAAAAAACCAGCAGTTTAAGATGCTCTATTTCTTTCTCTACCTGATTGTTCTTCCTTCCTTTCTGAAAGTTCTTGTTAAAAAACAGTTTTTGGAATAGCATGATGTATTAGATGAGGCCTATTTAATCCTTAGGGAATCACCGTTACTGTCTTAACTTCTGCTCCTGCAGCTAAAGTTGCTTGTTCTTTCCCTTTGTCCTGAGAACTGTGACAATCGTGCCTTATTCCAACCCTCCTACCACCTGTAGACTGGATTTCTTTCCAAGTCCCCCATATTCCAGTCAGAATCCTAAACTTCATTCCTGGTTGCACTTTCTGCAATAACCTTGACTTCTTCACCACCCATTGGAACTGCTTCCATTCTTCCGTCTGAAGAAGACTCTGCAGCCCCAAGGGACACCACAATATTTTTTTGAAGGGGAGCTATTTGCAAAAAGACAGAAAACTATTCATGTGTTCAGTAATTTATATCTTGTATATTTTTTTAGCTTGTTTTTGATACACCTGCTCTTATGTTATTAACAGTCCTTTAATAACTTTCCCATGTGATCTACAGACTCTTATTTTTCTCTCCAAAGATCACAATGATGGGCATAAAATATATTCAGAGCGACTTCCCTCCTCCCGCCCCCCAGCCCCTGAGTTTAAAATCTGATGTTTCAGAGTTTCACAGCTGAAGGAGGACTTCTGTGTTTCAAGGTCTGTCTTCTTTTCCCCAGCTATTAGTGGATCTAAGAAAAGATACCATCTTTCCCAGCACTTTTAACCTCGCTTCTCCGCAACACTATTACTAACTTCTCCTTTGCACCTCTCCAGTAATATCACAATCACAGGCAGAAAGCAGCTAATAACATCTGAGATCTAAAACCTGTTAGAGCTGGAGACAATGTGTTTTCTGTGTACATGATGTGGATGTAGAACTATGCTGCAGTACCTCAGGATCAAACCATGAACATTTACACTTCTTCAGTGCTCCCGATGCTTTGTGATTGCCTTTCCTCAACACGTGCAAGATATATGGAGCTCTTCTTTCTTTCCTCCCCACAAAACCTGCTCTCAGCATGGTCTTGTACTAATTCAGTAACTTTCATTAGAGTGATTTTATACTACACAGCTCTGTATTTATGTGATTATACAGTCATCTAATTCCACTAATACAATGGCATTTATAAACAGTAAAACATAATCCTGTAAATTTGGGGAAATAGAGAAGTACAAGCAGCTTTATTCACGTGTAATTGTTTTTAAGCTAGTGGGCTCTACTACTTAACTTCATCTGAATACGACTGGTATCAGCTAAAACGGCATGAAAACTACCTGCAGACAAGCTGTAGAGAAGTAGGGCTACACCTACCCACTAAAGGATCCGCAGCTGCAATGAAGCCTAACATTGGGTAAGCAGATTGTTGTAGAGTACAGTTTAAAAAGGTAATGGTATCCCAGCATCTTCATCTGTATATGTCGGAAGGAATCAATTCTATTTGTACAGCCGAGGAATAGGTTGTTCCATTTATATTAGGATATGGTTTAGATATCTTCATGCATTTGAATAGCAAAACATTTTAATGCCTGTGAGATCTAATTCACTCGTGTTGCATTTATTTTCTCCTGCATTTAGAGAGGAAACTAATTCCCCTCAAAACTATTCATCTCTGTGTATCTTTTCTACAATACAGAGAATAGTGTGCTAAATGCACAGTATTTTTCCTTACCGGTCTTGTTTCCAAAGGTGTTGAGGCCAGCAGCTCTCTGACTTTAAAACCAGGGTCCTGATTTTAATGATTGTTAAGGCTGATTATCAGTTATGGTTGAACATTGATTGTGACCATATTGTGATAATCATATCGATTGTCATGATGAAATACTGATTATTGATAGACACCTCTGTACAAACAAGTCCAGAGAACAGTCATTTATAAAATGACAACACTTTCTTCACACCAGTCTTCTACGGTATCCTTCAGACCTCATTTAAAAGGATCATGCTTTGCTGGCACAGAATTAAGCCTCCATACGAATTCAGCTGACAGCCCGTCTGCTAAGCCTGGAGACAGTAT
Organism: Pygoscelis adeliae; assembly: GCF_000699105.1. Taxonomy (NCBI): domain Eukaryota; kingdom Metazoa; phylum Chordata; class Aves; order Sphenisciformes; family Spheniscidae; genus Pygoscelis; species Pygoscelis adeliae. The sequence goes on from NW_008824350.1 coordinate 1,860,153, forward strand.
CTTTGATTGCTTCACCAGTTAAGCAGTTCATGACTTGAACTTAAATAGCTGTAGATGGCTGCTGCAAATAGGTTTATTTGCCCCCGATACTCAGGTCTCAGAGCTCACAATAAAGAGAATCTGTTGTGAAATTTCCTAGCTGCTGATAAGCAGTTCACGTTCAATTGTCAGTGTATATGAATGCATCACTCACTGTTCATTTCTATGAAATACGTGTACGTATTTGCAAAATGCCTCTAAATTGTTAGGCACACATACAGTTACTGTGTCACTGAGAACACCCTACTTGCCGATCATCTTTTGCTTTAACATTTGAACAAAAGTTGTAAACAGTTCTACCTTTACTTAAAATGCATCTACTCAAGAGGCATTGTTGATTTTGGAAGATGTAAATTTAAGACTTTCTGTCATATTCTAGCCATAAAGAAATTTGGAGCTGAATTCCATAAGCAGGGATACATTCAATCTCGTGTAGCTATTCTGATATAGCTCCCTCCCCCATTTTCAGACGCCTAAAGTTAAAAAAATGAAAAGTTTATGTGCAAAAGCAACTCTCTAGTAAGTCCTTGCCTCCAGTAATTCTCATATGGTATTTCCAGCTTCCTTGGTGCAATTTTAGTATTGTTATAAGACCAGATTTCGCAGAATATTCACATTCATCTAACAGAGGTACCCATGCCACAGTCCTCCAGTGGTATAAGATCTGCTATTTCATATGAGCCATACTGCCAGAGGAAAGGGGGGGAACGACTGGTTGGTGTAGTGCAGTGACCACTCGTTGGCTGACTCTGGCTGTCACTGCTCTACCTGGGATTGCACAAAGGACCTTTGGGACAACTGTGCTTCTCGTGAAACTTTCAGTGCATCAAGTCTAGGACAAAAGAACGACTTACCTACTCAGTTCCTGACAAATTAGTCTATGGGAAACAGTAGGCAGAAGGTCTAGTGTTCCCAGCTTCTACGTGGATATTTCTCTTGAGATTATTTTTTCCTATGCTAACAGTTTACTGAATTTATTTTAGGTAATGAAAAGACCCTCTTCCCATCATAATGAATTTTGTAAATACACCATAA
>NW_008824350.1:1861253-1871745 GCF_000699105.1 Pygoscelis adeliae
AGAAGTATTTAATATATTCATTAGCGTAAGATGTATTGCAACATGCATACTGCCCCGTAGTAATGTTTTTTGAGCACCATGAAGAAATTTCTTCCAGCTGAAAGAACTGAAGTGCAGTTATGAGCTAAAAGTGTCATTGTCTTGCTCTGCAATATGTATCTTTTCTTGTCCAAGTTATATTTGCCAGTGGGTTACTGTAAAACCACAAATGCTCCTAGTAGGTCAGTGGAACTAACACCTCTATCAAAGTTCTTAGAAACACACCTCACCATTGCACACGAGCCACTCCAGAGTTATGAAGCATATACACACAGACATTTTTTCCCCAGCTATGGGAGAGGAAGCTGGATTTTATTCTGTTAAGGGGGAAAGATTTCTTTCAACAGAGAAGCCCCATAAACGTGGAAACCTCTTCCATATTATCAATACTGTTCTCAAGCTTTCTTTGTCTAACTCACTTCAAACACAGCTTCCTTCAGCATACTCTAGCTTTTTGCTTTCAAGATGCCACTTACCTGTTCCTTTGTTATCAAATTCCCCTAAGTACATAGAACAAGACATAGCACAGTTATTTATTTGTTTATAAAATTTACATATTAGATGCACATTGTCCAAAGAAATTTGGCTTGCAATTTTGTCATAAACAAACCGCATCTTATCTCACCAATTTTACTAAAATCTGCCATTTTAGCTAAACACACTAGTCACATTCCTATCTGTGACTCTATTGTAAAAGAAACCACTAACCTGCTTCAGAGGACTGAACAAGATCTCAAAACTGGTAGCTTGCTGAGTACAGGGGAGAAAATACCTGGATCAGGCATCCTGAGGAAGAGTGAAGTACTGATTTCTGGATGTCTGTGTAGTTCTTCTGTCTTTACACTGACTCACCAATGGAGATGGAGAAAAAGACTTCAACTCTCCTGCCCGTGCTAATCTCTCTCTCATCTCTAATCGTAGCTAAGAGATTTATTTCAAGGTTCTTATGCCACCAGGTTAAATCCTGCAAAACAGGCCAATTAACTGAGCGTGAACTGAGATCTCACTGACAAAATGGATTTATAGTAATTTCTTTTACCTTTTTATCCCCCAGAGGTTTGGGCTAGTAAGCAACAGAGACTGTTTCTTCAGTACCTGCTAATGACTTCATTAGTTCTTTATTTGTTCTTAACAATAAATATGGGCCCGAGAGAGAGAAGAATGAGAATAATGAAACTTTGTGCTTCTGTGGGAAGGGAAAATCTATCTTAGGTAATCATCATTTACATTCGCTATTATGTGCCTTACCCATCATTCCGTATTTTGTTGTTTGGATGGAATTGTCTGTCCTCTGTGTATTGACTGTGACTGTGTCCAAGAAAGGAGTTCAAGTAAGCAAGAGCAATTGGATCATCCTGTATGACTCACAGTAGATTCTGGTTTGGGAAGCTTTCCAGGTTCAAGAACAATCTAGTAGAAACCTCCGTCCTAGAGTCTTAAAAGCTTTATCCCAAGCCAGAAGCAAAAACGTCTTGTCCTCTGGCATTTCTGAGCCCAGCATGGAGCAGTTTGTGGGATGGACATGGCTGGGTTGAACTGGCAACAGTAGTGGCAACAAGCTGAGTCTGCAGCAATGCTTGATCAAGTTATTGGTGATGTTAGTACCAGAATGGAATCACTAAGCAGGACTAGGTTTGGTCTGTGGGGTCCATAATACATCAGCACAGCAGAGAGAGTTCAGTGAGCACACATGACTGACTGCAAGGGACCCTGCACCAGGGATTGTAATGCATATGAATATTCTCAGAAGCATAAACCGTCCTCACCCAGCTAATGATGAGCAATAAACCGACACCATTATATTACTGTGATTCTAACTGTGTATTCGGGGAATATGCCTGCTCACCTCGTTTATGGTCTCATGCTTTCATAAAGATAGACACCCCACTGCATGCATCAGTATTACCACGCTTATTATCAGGAAAAGGTGAAAGATTAGTTATCAGTGCAACTCAGTCTGTCACAGTCTTGAGTAAAGCAGAGACTGGAATATCTAACTACAATATTCTAAGATGAAAAAACAATTAAGACTTGTTTACTTGCCAGAAGTCATTTCATACATTACTGCATGGAAGAGGGAGGCTCATAATTGCCAGTGTCACTCTGTGCCTCCACAGGGTGAAAAATCCCAAGGACATGTCCCAACAAGATAAAGTCATACAGTGAAATTCTCTCCCTTTTCAGTTTTTCTGATACAACCAAACTCATAACTAATGTTTATGCTGAAAGCTCCATCTAACAATGCATCGCCTAGTACCGTATGGCAAACTTGTACAGAGCTGCTTCCTTGACCGGGGGGGGTGGGGGGTGTGTGTGTCCCTGGAGCCATACAGGCTCAATGTGCTTTTGCTGGCAACTTCAGTTCAGAAAAATATAATTTACCATAACTTCACCTTTTTAAAGAAAATATCTGAAGTAGGGCTTCCAGCTTTCTATCTTGCTTATGTGCTGATGTACAGCACATCCAGGAAACTTCAGATCAAGAGCATATGTGATACATCTGGGACCTGTTGGACCTACTGCATATGGACCACACAAATGCTTGCATATGATCAAATATACCCCGATTGCATTGAATTAGTCCTATGCACGTGGATCACTCGTGCTTTGGACTTGCTGTAATTGTGCAGACCACAAGGAATATGTTAGATCTGTTCAAATGTGTACACTTGTGTAGAGATCAACTCCACGGAGCGTATTCAACAGGTATATTCCTTGTGGACAGCACAAGTACACAAATGTACACATTTGCCTGGGATTTTTGAGCTATTGCTCTGGCTGGGATGTGATATATTGGAAGTCCTGGACAAATGTCTGAAGTCCTTTTCTATGCCCAGAAAAAGTTCACGTGTGAAAACCCCACACATCTGTGGAACTCCAGACATATGTTATCCCTGAGTATTAGAAAATGTTATTGCCTCAGATACCTACAAGTAGAAAAATGCACCTTCCCTGTTGTTGCTTTGCAATATAAACCTGGTACTTGCATGCATGAAAGCAAGCAAGCAGAAGGTGGCAGTGCTGCTGTATGTAGTTTTTTTCTACAATGCAAAGTAAGAAGCTTTCTTTTATTTGTGTTAGAGAGATTAGAGGTCACTCACACGGCTAGTGGAAGCTCAGGAATGCATCATTGTAAGAAATAACTTAAATCCGAACTTAATGCAATTAGAGGTCAATGCTACCTGTATTTTTTGTTCCGTCTCATATTGGAAAATGGTTTCAGCTGCAAAGTTAATATTAAAAGTTGAATTATTCAGAAATTAGTTTTGGTTTATGGCAATCTATAACTAACTGTGTTGCACTTTCTTACAGACCTGCTGGGAAGCCTGGAAACCAAGACCATAAGGATAGAGTAGCATTTTGTAACTTGGCAGGAGTGGTTGTACATGTGGGTCTGCCATCTACCACTCAGTGGTGTAGAAAGAAAACACACTTTCCTCTAACAGTGGAGATTGCTGTGCTGTGGCTTTGGATCTGAAAAAGGTAAATTTAATAAATGTTTGGCCAAATACTTATCTGTTTAGTACCATTCATATTTAAGTCCACAAGCAAGGACAGATGTGTTATGAATTAGCCTAATTAAATAGCTAGTTGGGTGACGCATGCTGCAAAATTTAATTTTACATCTAGTTTCCAAAAATCAATGTTTTATTTTTATATTTGGATGGCTTTCCATTTCATCTTGTATTTAATGCAAATGATAACTAATGATAAGAGATTTTGGAGTAATGGACTAAAACTGGAGGCACTCAGTAAGTCTGACACAAGCAGGTACTATATGACCTTTCTTTAACATGTCAGTGCTTCAGACGGAGAGTCCATATTCAGGAAGAGATTCTCACTGATATGTGTTAATGGGGAGAGGGTATGAAAAAGGGAATTCAGACCACCTTCTTTTTCTGGCTTTTGTGAAGTTGTGAACCACATGGTAGATACTGAGAGAGGTAAGTTATTAGGCAAATAGAACCAACGGGGTCTTTGCAGAATATTCATCTCTCAATTACATTTTTGAACTTTTAGGAAGTAAATAGAGTAGTATCTAGATGATTATGGTTGTTTTAATTAGATGAAGATACCTAAGTTAAATCACAACATTTGAAATTCTTATGGAATTGTAGAGTTGGCAGAGGGAATGTCAAAACTCAAAGGCAAGAGGTAATGGGGATAGACAGTAATTTAAAAGAACCCAGTTTGTACATTAGAATGCCACAAAGCTTATTGCAAACTGAGATAATTATATGTTTTTACAAGTACAGCCATATACTGTACTACAGTTGTACCAGAAGACCCACTGTACTATGTTCCATGCAAAATACAAATACTGTAACTGTAGCTCATTTAATTGCCTGAAGAATGTCACAGATTAAACGAATCAGAGAAAGAAGTATTGTAATTTTCATTTTTCAGATGTTTAAAGATTACAACAATATGGATGCTGGAGCCAGTCTCAGGCAAAAAGGAAATTATAGCAGACTTGCATGAACCGTACTGCACATGCACTGCTAGTCTTCAGGGCTCCTGTATATTCCAGGAAACACCATGCAGGTACCTATCAAACTGGCTCTGATTTCAGTCCACAGGAGCTATACTGTCCATAACCTCTGAGTCACCCACTCCTGACTCATGGTGAGTCATTACAAATGGAAAACTAAGGCACAGAAATAGTGTATTCACCTTAAAATCAGACCAGCAGCCTATGGTAAAGCTGGAAAGTGAACCTGTATTTTAAATTGGTTGGTAACCTAAAACTTCCATCTCGGCTGTAACTTTTTTCTGAAGACTATAATCCATTTTTATGACCTTATTCATAATTAGACCGTGCAGCAATCTTGCTTTTCACCTTCATACCTTATTCACTATGGATCGTATCATCACAAGCCAGTCATCAGGAAGCTTTTTGCAGAATGGAATTACACACGTATTATGAGGGCTCCCAACAAAATTCCCTTTACATAATGAGGTAAAATTTCCTTTTTCTATTCCGTATCTCATAGCATCAGTACTTTGGTGCACTATACTGCCCATTGACCCTTCTTCGCCTAGCAAAATAGTCAAACATACACTCGCATTTCTCCTTGAACAGACCTCCTATATACCTCCTATACTAATCAGGAAGCCTCCCTGTTCTCACCCTATTATAAACCTGATGTTGATGCTGTTTTGCACTCTCTAGACACCATTTGAACTGAATAATATTACTTAGGACATCTTGTAGGGAATCTGAGATTCTTTTAGAAAGAAAAGAGACAGTTACAAAAAAAAAAAGGGGGGGGGCGGGACTCACAAAGTTTCTGAAGCTCTCAAATAGACAAAAACCAGCACCTAGACACAGTGCTCTTGAAGCTCTTCTAAAAAAGACCAAAGATCCCTCTGTCCCTTCAGCGGTGACTTTATGCTTATTGACATGTGTCTAGAAATCGTCATCTATGAATAAAGACTGAAGTAACTTTCTTAGTGTAGAGAAGACTGATGGTGAGAACTGAAAATAGTGTTCAAGTAATTTTAAGGTAGTTGAACAGAGGAAGGGAATAAATTCCTTTGGTGACAGGAAGAGGAGAAATAATGGGTGAAATCTTTCTTTTAGTGAGAATAGTGAAACAGTCCATGAAAAAGCTTGATTTCCATCAACAGAGTACTTTTAGAAGAGGTTGCAAATACTGGCCAGGAATGTTGTAGGGACAGTTGGAAAAAAGGCTGAACTAGATGTCTCAAGGTCTGCGATTTTTCATTTGCTATGAACTGGATACCTGTTCAAATATCTACAAAACTTTATTAAGTGCTATCCCATCTTTGGTCAATACTTCTTTTACTCATTGACTTTTGCCTGAAACGTGAACTTATAAAATGTGTTTACTTTTCTACTCGTCAGTGAGAGCATTGTTTCCACCTCCATTTTTAGTTAAAATTTTCAACAAATTCTAGGATTTGGTGGATGTTCATTTACTGACTAACCAAACCTATGAATTTTCCACCTCTTGGGAATAAATACTTATGAAGCCTGTGCATCTTGCTATCTATCCTGCCCTTCTATTTTTTCTTCCTTTTTCTCTCTTCTCTTTTCTGTCCACCATTTGATTTCTGACTCTTCAAAAAACTTTCTGGAGCTTTGTCTCCTACTTCTGTGGTCAACTAAGCAGAAACATTATTCAGAACTTCTGACTCATACAGAAATAAATAAATAACCCCAACACCCTGATGTCTAGGCAAAGAAGTTCCAATGAAAGTATTTGAAACCAAGGAGTCTGTACTTCGCAGGATGAATCATCTACTCCCATATGCATTTATTTGAAGAAAATAACAGCAGGGTTCAGAAGGTCTTACACATTGTTAATCATGTCACCCTTCTCCATCAGCAAATATATGCATATGTTTGTGTATAGGTGTGGTTTTTAATTTTTAAAGATTCCTTGAAGAAACATTAGATCATTCCTTTCAGACAAAAAACACTGCTGAAAATTCTCACATCTCCCTTATCCCACAAGGAAGAAGAGTTCCAGGAAAGCAAAATTATTTTTCCATGATTATCCATTATGAAGCCTAAGAAAGCAGAAGTTGAAGCACTAGAAAGTTGTGTTCCATCTATAGACAATCCTGGAAGTTCTGATCTAGATCTTCAAACAAGGAAGAAAGATATTGGGAGTTTATATGTGGGTATCTTCTAATTCTCTGTTCTTCTTTAAATAAAAAATCATAAAAGCTAGAGCTGTGTCCAGAAATAGTTTGCTGTCACTTTGATCTTTACAGGCTTGTTTCTGTATTTTTTAAATTCAGACCAGTTCTATTTGTTGCCTCATTAGGTGATTTAATACTTATTTTAAATATTGAAGCTATATTAGACATGTAAGAACATATTTACAGGATTGGGAATTATTGTTCATTCAGTCAAACTTATCAGCAAATTGTATTGCCATGCATATGCCATGCACATACCAGCACAACTGAATTTTTCTCCCTCTTTTTTTTTTTTTTGTTCACATCTTTCCATAGCAACTACTCAGTCATAATAAAGTTTGGTCAGGTAAGCCTTTGGAATTTGGAGTAATTTCTGACAGTAATCCTCCTGCTCTCCAACTTCAGAGTTCTGGTCTGCAGTACTTTTCTTTTGCCTCCTTGCAGTCTACAGTCAAGTTAGACATTTAGGATTGAACTAAGACAAGACAGTCTGCTTTACTGATTTATGCTGCACCACCTGAGGTATTTAAAAATCCTCAGAACAAACGCAGAGGTGTCCATTTGCAGTGGTTTACAGCTGCTGACTAACTTTGCTAAGTAACTTCATTTTCCCTCTATTTTGGAAGTAACAGACTGAAGTTTCTGCTGGTATAATCATTCTGGCTTCAGAAAAGTTAAACCAGCAGACAATTGTTTCCAGTACTTGTTCTTCTCCATCCCAAGGTAAAATTCACCTCTTGGCAAGATCTGAACCTTTGTTGATGAAAATAATGATTTATCCCTTCCTGTAATGTTAATAATTTATTTATAAAAGTAACATTTTTGGTATAATTTATGATGAAAATGTTAACTTAATTTCAGTGTGTTTCTCAGGAATAATGAAAGTGATGCAATAGTTTTAAGAAGAAATATTTAGGTATACTGTTTACAAGTAAAAGGTGCATAAGAGAATTCACCTTCCAGAGAATATTCATAGTAGGAATAGACTCGGAGATCTCCGACAGATTGGCATTAGAAGCTCCTCTTCTTTCCTTTTTTCTTTCTACGAAAGTACTAGTAAACTAATGACTAGATTAATTCACAGCCACATCAGTTAAATGTTTATCTGTGCTGGGCTACCACACTTGAATATGCTTGCAAGAGCTTTCTGGTTTTATAGGAGGACCTAGGATGCTCATTATCATTCCATGCAGATTCAGAGGTGGCTCTTCACTCACATATGTTTGCTATATTGATTCAAAGGCTGCGTGATAAACTCCCATACACAAAACATAGTTACATCAGAACATACGAAATACCCTACAGGGTCAGGCCAGTTATCCACCTGGTCCCCTAGTTTGTCTCTAACAGTAGCAAGAGTAGATACTATTTAGAGGCACTTTTTACAGTTAATCCCCCTTTTACTCCCCCCGCATCCAAAACTTGTTGTTAATGGAATACCAGATAATTACCACACAAAGCCAGATACAGCAACAAAATACAATTGGTTAAAAGAGAAGAACAAGGTTATAGTTACACTGCAGAAAGAGGCCCATTTTTACACTGAGACAACCAATGAACTAACAATGTAAAACCTGAATAAAGGGCATAGGACAGTTTTTGGCTCAGAGTAACTTTTTCCAGGCCCATCCACACTATGCGTCTAAGCTTACCTGCTTGTACTACCGCAAAAACCCTAGAGTAGCTTGATTCCATACTTACACAGAGATTTTAATGTGTTGGCGTTTTTGTTTCGTTTTGGTTTTGTTTTTTCTTGTGGTGAAGATATTCTGCAAATTTGCACTGACAGAGGAAACGCTGGTATCTGTTATATTTACCATCATCTTTGAACCAAAAATAGTAGAACAGAAAGCCCTGAAGAACCTCTTGGTATATTTCTGGCGCAGTGAATTAAAAGATTAGATCTTTTCCATAAAGACCTCCTGCACTTAAGTGGAAACAGATTTTCCTTTTGAGAAGACTCAGTTTTAGTTTTTTTTTTTTCCCTGCTTGACTTTTATTTGAACCATTCAGGTTTTGTCTACTTATGAAGAGTCCATGGTAATTTGAAAACTAACAGATCACTATAACTTTAAAACTAACTGATGACAATGGGAAAGGCTATTTGGTTTTTTAAAGCTTGCAGTGTGCATGCCAACTTACAGTATGCTAAGAAGACATGTACTCATGATGTGATTTCCATGATATTGTGCATGGCAGTCTGGTTATATTAGATAATGAATCAACTTGTGAAGTTACAAAGCGATGAGAGAAACTATGCCCCTTGGATTAGCAATGATAAACAGGTAAACAGACAAACCAGATAAAGTTTAAGGCCTTTCCATTCTCTTTAATTGAATCAGAACATTTTCCTGAAGAATTGTACACCTCAGGCAATATGTCAATTATTTGGGGAACAATAAAGTACTCTTCACAGATGGATTCATATTCATGAGTTCCCCATTACACCTAGCACACAGCAAGTTTTGTTGGCATTACTTAAAATAAGAGGTCGTTAGGGCGTTCATCTACCCTCAATTATAATTTGGGAGGAAAAGTACTGTCTACTTCAGAGGGAATGTGAAAAAAATTATTTGTTTAGTGGATAAGAAGAGTAGGTATAAACAGCGGACCTATCCTGGAATAACTGTCACCTTTGCAATGCCTTTAAGACAGGTTTGGAAGAATCTGTAGCTCCAGTAGAATATTTTCCATCTGAGACTGTAAATTCTACCAAAGGTAAGCAAAACTTATAACTCCATTTTGTAATTGGGGAAAAGATGTACTATTAAAAAAAAAAAAGAAAAAAGCAACCTTCCCCACCTATTTCAATCAGGGTTGGCTCATTTCCAGTCACAATACGAACATTTCTTCATAATATCAGCTTTCTTATTAACTGCTTCAGCTGCTAGTTAGGACACATTATACACACACACGTCCTCTATAGAGGAATACATGCTTACCACCAGTGCTTACCCACACCACTATGAGTGGTGGCCCACTGTTTGAGGTACTTCACTTTGTGAATGAAGAAGCATCTGGCTGAAGCTGACACTGAGCAAGTCACAACTGTTTGGGCTCACTGTTAGGTTAGGTTCACAGCTCCCACTGCTGGGTAACTCATTTGTAAACTACAAGCACTAAGATCTTCCTACTCATAAAGCAGCACTAGGAGATACTGTCTTCTAACCTTACGCTGACTATGATCTCCTTGTGACAAATGAAGAAAGGGCTTAAAGTATTCACACTATCATCATCTTATCTGCCTGACAGTAGGGAAACAAAAGCTTTTCTTATTTTATGTTATTTTACAGAAACTTCACATGAAGGGAAGACTGCAGTGTGTTTACTCACTTCATACAAGCTGCTGCGAGCACAGCAAATCAGTCCTTCCCCCTTCCCACGGAACGGGTCTCTCCTAGCTGCTGGTCTGCCAGATGGATCCATCCTCTGGGTTGACACCATGGCCTACAAATGCATCCTGTCGGCCGGCACCCACCAAAGAGCGCCTGCTCCATTGCCTCATGAGGCTGGAGAGTCTTGCCTGTAATAAGGAGTCACCCGTGGGAGCTGAAGCCTTCTCTTCGAAGGGCGTACTGGCCTATGCACGGGATATATCAACCGTTTCCTAGCGCCACAGCGTGGAGCCCACGGGTGACAGCCCTGCTGTGTCATTAGGGCAGCGTTTGCCCCCGCAGGGGACAGAAGTCTCCGAAGCGACGCGAGGGGCCGGCTTCCCCCCGCACGGTCACCCTCCTCCCCCGCCCAAGCCTCTCTTTCCTCAGCCCTCTCGCCCCACAGC
>NW_008824350.1:1873057-1881713 GCF_000699105.1 Pygoscelis adeliae
GAGAGAGAGTTTGCCGGGCGCGGGAGCTCCGGGAGGCCACGGCCCGCCCCGAGAGGGGGTTATTGCAGCCGGGGGTGCGCAGGCAGGACGGCGCGATCCTTTCTGTGGAGTTAAGGTCAGCGGGTCTGGCGGGCTCCAGCAGCAGTCATCGCCGCCCCGGCCTCTACGGAGAACTCAAATTTATAGGCACGAGATTTTTTTTGTCCCTCCCACTTGCTGCAGGAAGGCAAACGGTACATGTGTTTACGTGTTCTGATGGCGAAACATCCCCGTTTTAAAATAGCTGCATCTATATTTCCAGTTCTTAATTGTGGCATGCGTGAACGGATGCATATGTGGGCAAGGCTGGATGGGGAATCTGTCTGTCGTCTAGCGCTTTAAGTGCTGGAGCCATTAACAGCAGTTGCATCAATATATGAATACATATACGCCTGCCTAGGCCACAGATGCACTCACTGCGGTGATAATAGTAAACATATAAACTGCATATAGAAGTTGTTTAAAAAACATTATTATACATACTTTTAGCTTTAAGAAAAAGGAAATAGGGAAATACCTTTTTCCTAAGTCTACAGATGATCTCTGGAGCTGCAACTGCATCCTTGTACTTCTGTTGTCACTCTAGAGCAAAAGCAATGAGAGGACAAAGATCGGTATGAGGTTTCTAACCTCTGGTGTGAGCCAGAGCAGCTGGGAACAACTGCTGGTGTGAACGGGGATGGATTTGCAAATATTAATAATATTAATGTATTATCCATGGGGGCGGGGGATGGACACAAAGGAAAGACCCCTGACTAGAGCACAGCCTTTTGAGAACCTTCTACCGCATTTACAAGTAAGCTGGAAAGGACTATAGAAAATGAGTTATAAAATAGGTTGTAATGGCTTTCTTAGTTTAGGCTGTCTGTGCAGAACCAGTTGAATTTCAGCTTAAATGTTCAGAATCAGTAAGCTATATTGACAGGAAGGTGGAGAGCCCTAAAATAAAACGTACTCTATTTATTTTAAAATTGCATTAGCCTTAAAGTGAGTGATTAGTTTCCATGCTGTGGTTCTGGAAAAAACGAGTAGAATTTTTATATATTCTGTGTAGTTAATGCCAAGCCTCTGTTGAACACATGCTATTCTTGTAGGTGTGTTAGCTCATTTTAGCTGTTGTATCTGAGAAAACAAAATATTAGAGCTTATTTTGCTGCTCTTGTTTGATTTTGGAAATTTTTTTTGGGTCTTAATGATGTGAACTTATGGTACAAAGATACCCAACATTTTTATTCTGTGTTAAATTGCACAGAGTACTTTATTGATGATGATTCCTTTGTTTTACGGTGCGAATTACATTTAACAAAGTATTAAAACTTTTTTAACTTGTTAAACCAGAAGTATGCCTATTAACATTTGTTTGGCTTGCCAAAGAGTTATATTTAGGAAAGTTGGACTACAGTAGTATGTATATTCATTGGTCAAAAGTTACTTTGAAAATAGTGCATCAAGATATCATAGTTTAAAAAATGTGAAGATGGAATCAATTGTCTCTGACAAATACTTTGTTCTTCTCTGATATATTTCAGATGTACCATTATGCTCTTGAAGTTCAGCATCTTTTTAAACTTCCTATTTTGGAAATGATGGGGTTAGAATGAGAACAGCAAATTGAGCAACTGGAATATCGTGCTGTTGGTTAGGTTTAGTGTAGTCACTGTACTGCTGCTGTGTGCTGCAGGCTCTGTTACCTCTAACATCACAAATTCCAGAGAGGTTTTTTCAGTGTGACTGATGAAATCAAGCAAGATTTTTGAGTATGACAAAAGAGAGAGATGAGTGGAGTTTTCCCTGTTCGAAACTGATTTCTAAACGATGAGCTTCTACCAGTTCTAGATAGATGTTTAACCTTCTGTACACATTTGCTTAGCGTGTGAAGTTGCACTATATGGTATATTAATATACTACTGTGTTTTCTGTGTTAGCTAAGACTTGTTTATTTAGCGGGAATGAATTGATACTCTACAACAGGAGATTGACAGTTTCTGTGTATTCCTGTGTGTTGTGTTGTCTCTTTCTCCTGCTCTGGGAAGGCACTACACAAAGCCTTTGTGTTTGGCTAGAAGGGAGGAGAAACAGCTGCCTTTTCAGTACAAGACACCAGGATTTGTAGTGGTCTCACAGGGATGTGTTGTTGTACATGGACCAGCCACTGTCCTTCCTCTCTCATTCTAACCGTTAAAGCACTTTCTCCTCACGGCAGAGAAACCTGAGCTTCGTTTGACTGATCTCGCAGAGCAGTGTGTTGCGCCATGGATCTAGCAGATCGGTCTGATGGCCCATTGTTAAAATATAGACGGGCAAGAATTAAAACATGCAAAATTGACTAAATGCAAGGTGTACATTAAGAAATCCAAGAGCTACAGATCCTGTTGTGTTTAAAAATTACTTAGTATCAACTTGATTTCTTGTCCATGATTGGGATAAAACAAACTTGTTCAAATGGTTAATCTTTTATTTGTTTTTCTTTTGTTTAATGGTTTAGTATCTAGGCTACTTAAATGGGAATTAAACATGTTAACTTCAAGAAGAGGAAATAAAAATTATTTCAGTTGGATGAGAGAGTACAATTAAATGGAGCACTTTCATTTTTCTGCTTTCCATGCACTAATAGAGTGCTTGAATGGTTGTACTGTATTCTGTGTCACACACAGGTGGAATGAAAGTTAACTTCCCTCTCTTTGTTGTAAACGTTGAATACTATATAATGTGGCTTTTAGTAACTGTATCTTGCATGTTCTTTCAAAATTACTTCTTTGAAAACATCATCCAATCCTTTATTTACCCTTTACAACCTTATTATATTTGTTAAAATTTTAGAGTTGGATTCTTTCTCCCACCCCCCCACGCCCCTTCAGTGCTAGATGTTAAGTAGCGTGCTTCTGAGGGAATCTGGTAACTCGGATTTTTTTTAAGCTGTTTATGAAATTGAGGTGCCATTCTTGGCAGTTGAAATTTGTAGTCTGTTTTTTTCTGTATTAGCTTATAGGTCACTAATCTTGAAACCTAAGTAGTGGAAAATTCAAACAATAAAATCTGACCTTTTGACACTTTACCTCTTGATCTGGTTGAGTATCTCTTTCCCATTTTTGAGACATGGTGCAAGTCATAACTTTCAACAGCTTGTTCTTCAAACTTGTTTTTCAATTAATGGAAACAAATCTTTGAAAACCTTGAGGAATTTTTGGGGGAGAAGGGAAAGGTTAAATTTGAGAGGAGGGCAAACTGGGAAACTGAAGAAGTCTTTAGCATTTTTAACAAAACTGTATCTTGTTAAGAATTCAAAAACGTGTTCATTGTTATGTTCAGGCATGTTTTTCTGTGGTTCTTGTACTGCACAGTTGAGAACAATTCTGTGATGAAAAGCATAGCTCAAATGCTATTTCATGCTGTTGCTTTGTCTCTGAAGAGATTAATCAATTATTGAGAATTAGGTTATTTGCACTGATGAGGAACTCCATCTGGTAATTCTTCCTTTCAGAGAAATGTGTATGTTGCTTAGCCTTGCATTTGTGTGCAGGAGAAGCTTCGGAGTAGCTGGAAGAGTTGAAGGCTGGCTGGGTTTTCATGGATTAAGTTAACCAGCTCACTGATGGTATTGATGAGGAAAGTCATTTTTTCCAATACAAGGCTGTCTGATGTATAAAGAAAGGGTAAAATATGCTGAACTTGCTTTGAGAGCTTGTAAAAGATGTGAAGTTTTTAATATGAGGCCGCTTTTTGTATCTGGACGTTGCAAAGGGATTTGTTACTTGTTGCAGGGACAAGTTACTATCTGGAGCTAACATGGGGAAAAACTGAAACGATCAAGGTTGGTGTCTTCCCAGTCTGTTTAAATGGAAATAATTCTATTATGTTTTTGGTGCACTTCTCTCACAACTGAAGTTACACAAAATTTGTATCCTGTGTTAATGGACTTGTTCCACCGGACTCATCCACAGTTAGGAAAGATCTTGCCTTTTAGAGTTTGTGTCTTTTCAGTACTTGGGAATTGTCTCCAGTCAGCAGCTGCTTACTGATTCTGAAAGAGGGGGTTCGTTCTGCTCTATATCACTTCCCAGATAATTCTCAAATAATGTTTGTTGGTTCTGTCATGCAGTCTCTCAGGGTGTTAATGTTTTGTGAGGGTTTTAGCAACGCTTATTTGATACAGTGTTCTTCAGCAATGTAGTAAGAATGAGATTGCTTTGTTGTGTGGTGTATCAGCAGGATGTGTCTTGTTGCAGCTGTTAACATTTACTGCTATAGTAATGCTTCAAATGCCACTCTTGGCGAGCAGTACGGCTTCTGAGCAAATTAAGTATGTCTGTTTAGCTTCACAGTGTTGAAGTATTTAAAAAAAAAAAAGGGGGGGGAGGTGATCTATAAATAGAGCATGCTTCTTTTTAGCATCAAACTCGTGACTTTTTAAAACGTATTTGTATCATTATTTTGTTTTAAGTAATGTTATGTTGAGTTATTTACTGTCTTGAAATAATTAATTATTTTCCTGTCTTTCCATCTGTCAGCATCCTGAGTTAAATAGATCCAGAAAGGGCATTGTCAACGGATTGAAATTGTATTAGATAAGGAATGACTGTGCTAGTCCTCGAGTTTCGTTGAATGCCCTGCCTTCATATGTGACACTTTGATTTTCCATTTCCAAGAGTCTATAAAATCAAAGTATAGTTCCCTAAGTCGAGTCAACCTGGAACAAATTGGCATATTGTACTCTGAGAGCTGAAGGAGGGGAATTGATATTGGATCACAACTCTTTTTCTGCATAAAGTTTATCTGCTGTTTCGTTGAGCTCTAGAGATTATTGTGATCATCATGATGATTTGGGTGAAATTATAGTTTTACAGTTTTGAGCAAGATGGTGTTTCCGGTGGGGAAACTTGTTGAACAATTCGTCTGGATGGAGAAAAATCATGAAAGAATCACAAGATAGATCAGTGTGAAGAAAGTATTTATTGGTCTTGTGGGAGAAGTGTGCTAGCTAACCCAGTCAGTTCTTGTCTTGACTAGGCAAGAACTAAGAAATTGATGCTGAAGCTGTGGAGCAAGTCATGAGCGTCCCACAGTAAAGCAGATGCATGCAGGAAAGAAGCTCCATTATTGGCTGTCTGGTGCTGGTTGCCATTTATTTATGGATATACATACATATAATCATATTTTTCATGTGTTAGCTCCTGTGGATGAAATTGCACATTATTGTTGAGCCAGTCTAACAGCTGGCTGCTGTTTGTAAGTCGAAGATGATGTCCTCTGCCTGTGCCTCTTCTAGCGCCCATTGATCACTGAGCTGCGCTGATTCAACTCACTAACTTGACAGAGAATGATTGTAAGAAGGGAGTTGTTTATATTGCTTTTTTGCTGAGATAGGTTTATAACTCTTGCTAGGTCATGCTGTTATGTGCAACTTCACCCTGAATGTCTAGCTGAGATAGTAGTCATAACCAGATCCTTTCTACTACTGTAGCCTGGGTGCTCAGCTGATAGGCTTTTCTGCCTATTGTCAGCTCAGGGAGGAAGCAAGAGAAAGAGGAACATTTTATCTGAAAGGCTGCTTTGAGGTGATGTTGCAATTCCTTCTCTGTCAATTAGAAGGAAATTTGGGCTAGATGCTAAATTCAGGCTGGACATTTCTCCCTGTTGTCCATATTGTTCTTATGTATTTCATTAGTTTTGAGCCTAGGATACCTCAGTCATGTGACCATGCTTCTGTACATATCTCCAAAGACTGGACTAACCGTTCTTTGATGAGTCAATTTTCCCTTGACCTCCCTCTGCAATCAAGGAGCAACTGTACTTTGGCTGGCTTGTTGGAATTAGTAGGTAATACATCAATTCTATTGTGAGGACCTGCATCGGCAGGTAATGGCTCCCTGATTTTTTTTTTTTTTTCCCCCCCCTGGAATAAAGGTTTGGACAGAATTGATTTATGGTCTGAATCAGGGCCAGGGCCTGCCGTATGAGTAGCCCTGCAGTAGATATTGCTCATATTTGGTGTTGACATATAATAATGTGCTCTTATATTCCTTGCTCTGAAAGAGGTAAAAGCTGGAATCTTGGTCTTAAATAAGAATATAGTTATTACTACTCTTATTACCTGTATTACTACTATTCTAGTTCCTACTATTAATAAAAAAAAAAGTACACAGATTTCACCTATATCGTTGTATGTTTCCTGTTTCTCAGTAGAAATCTCATAGCCCTGCTTGCCATATGATTGCGTATCCACCATGTTCTCTTACAGAGTAGAAATTAATTTTTGTTTAAATAGTAATTTCAAAATGAAGAAGTATCTCACCACAGTTTAGAATTTAATATCCCTAAAGCAAATTTAATGACTGTTGGTGTATTTAAAAAAACAAACAAACAAAACCCAAAAAACCAAAACAACCCTTAAAACTTGTGTGGATAGAATTGTATTTCTTATAAGTAAATTAAAGAACTTATAGGATACTGTTATTATTTTAGGGTTGTTATACTTTTCCCATTATGGTGTCATGTGTCACTGTTTCCATATCTATAAAATTAAATTTGCACTCACTTAATCTGAAGAAAAACAACTTCTAGTTTTAGACATTTTATTTCTATAAATCAAGTGTTTAACCATTCAAAATATACAAATATGGCACGTTATAGGTCAACAACACAACCAGGATGATTTTTAAAGCCCAGGCTTTAGTTCTGAGAGATTTGGTATTAAATGTCTTTATTTACATACAGCCAGTATTTCTTAAAATATGTGATACCAATATGTAATACTTTTTTTATTATTTAAGTAAGGATGAAATGAAAGGCTGTAATGGATTTTGGGAAACTTTGCTGTTGTCTTCTTAGGAATAGTTCTGCGTTTGTTTGACAGATAGTTAAAATCTGAGCTTGCACCGTTAGCTCTTCTGATGTGTAAGAAATTCATATAACTTTTGAGAGTTTCTTGATCCCCATGTTTTTATAATACATAAATTTACTGATTCTTACGTCTCATCATTTTGCCATGCTTTATTCTTTCAACTGATCCCTGGACTGTTGAGAAGTACTTTTGTGGACTTAGGAGAGTCTCAGCATACTAAATTTGCCTGGGATAATTATATTTTCATAATGAAATATACTTGTATAGTTAATTTTCAAAGATAAAAAACCTCATCACTTATCTCAGGCTGACTGCTTTAAGACCAAGGGAACTGTTGTGGTTATTGAGGCTAACTTTGTGCGTAACACCAGCTTCCCTAGGACTTCTCTGAATTACATGTGCTAACAGTAGTTGAATAAGAGCATATAATTTAGAAAATCATTCCGTCGTCTTTTAAGAATTGTCAGTAATGAGGAATCCACTGAGATAATTCATGAAGTATTCTAATAGTAGAATGTCTTTATTGACTAAAATTAAAGACCTTGGAAATCTTTTTATGTTTGTAAGTAATCTAAAGGTTCAGCCTTTTACTCGTATGATTTTGTATGTCAGAATGAAGATCTCCTGTAATTTCTTAGACTAAAGCAATTTTTATTAGATAATCTGAAGGAATTGAGCTTCATAATTTTGACACTCAATATGTATTCTCCAGTATTTTAATAATTTGGTTTTCTGCATCTTTTTATTTAAAAAAAAAAAATCTTTTCTTGAAATGTGAACACCAGGACTGGATATAATCTTCCAGCAGCAATCCTACAATGAGCAGATAAGGGAGGTATTACGATCTCCCTTAGTATTTGTTTGCCTACTCATCCGTAGTTGCCATAGCCTTAACACTGCAGCAGGTGCATTTATCAAAAGTGACTGATTATCTGTATCGTGTTAGGTGATGTTTCCATTTATTCTTTGCTCCTTGATGTATAATGTCTTCTTTTATCCAAGTTGCAACATGTGTAGTTGCTTACAGTCCATTAAGTGATGGAGTTTGTTCTATACCACTTCCTGATCTCAGTATCAACTACAAACTTTATAATTTTTTTTCCTAGTAAAAAATGTTTCAGTATAAAGTCAGGAACTGATTCTTATGGGACTAATTAGAGAAATACTAGTTCAGTTAACTTGCAGTTATATTTTGAGACCTATTATTTAATGTGTGATCTGTTGATTTTCTGCCATTTTAGTTTCTTAAAAACAGGCTGTGCTGTGTCGTACAAACTTAGATGTCTTACAGAAGTATAAGTGCTATAATAACTGTTATCTTTATAGGCCAAACTTATAACGTCGTCGTAAAAAGTTAGTTTGAGAAGAAGGGGAACTTAGTTGAATGGCAGTAATTATATTGTCTTCCTTTAATTCTTCAATACGCAAGTCCTCTGTTTTGCCTGGAATTGATGTCAGGCTGATGGCCCATAGTTATTAAAGTAATTTTATTTATCCTTTCCAAACATTAACAACTGTCTTCTAGAGTTTTCTGTGTTTCAGGAATCCGTTGGAATCTGCAGTGACAGGTCAGAAATCTCCCTGAAAATTCCTATTAAAATAGAAGTTATTCAAATGCATTCTTCTCAACCTATCTAACTTGGTAGCATCTGGCTAATACTTACCGTGGGGATAGGAGGCGCATCACGATCGTGATAGGTCTCCCTGACCTTTCCGAGTGGCGCGTCCTTCGTTGCCACCCTCAGGAGCCGGCCCGGCTTCCCCCCGCCGTCTGTC
>NW_008824350.1:1881831-1924090 GCF_000699105.1 Pygoscelis adeliae
AGAGCCGCCCGGGCACCAGGCAGGGAGTTATTACTTCGTTGCAAAAAGAAGGCTCCCACTGACTGTAGCATCTCGTCTTCATGTATCATTATATCCTGGGACTTGCACAGAAAATCTTTATGCAATTGCTACCTATACCGGAAGAAAACTCTACTGTGAAAGAAGTTTTCCCAGAACCACAGCTCCTGGCTTTTTAACAGCCCCGGTCGTGCTAAACTCATCACCAGAAGCAGATTCATTGTCATCCAAATTACACCAAATGTATCTATACCGTCCTTGAGCAAGAGATACAAACTTTTCCAATGCACTTCTATAAAGTTTCACTATAAAGTGAAACTTAAGCAATCACTGTGTATTGCAGTGAACTTTCAGACAGTGTATAAAGGCCAAAAACATTAATCTGCCTGTAGCTTAACAATTTTCACAAAACGCCTGTTTTGTCATCTCAGCTCTGGCCTCAGGAGATCCCTATAAAACAGCCTCCAAAGATGAACCTGGAAAATAACACTAACATCTATAAACAACTTCCAGCTTGTTACAGATATTAGTTTAATTTTTTTTCCTCCATGTCCCACTAATTCCTGTGTTCTGTCTTCTTCCCCACACCACTCTTTTCTTTCTTACGTACTTTAAGGATGATTAGTGATAGCACCTTTTTAAATTATTATTAAACATAAACCCCCTTATTTTAGTAATTCACTCTTACAAATACCTTACCCCATTTAGTAAGCATTAGGGTGTATTCATTTGCATCTATATGTAGTTACATTGCCAGATTTGCTGCCATTTTGTTTAAGTAGTTGTGGTTAAAGACATGAATCCTCATTGATACAATTACAAAATTCTGTACTCCCATAAAATATATAATAGTGTATATGTAATGTACACATAATATATATGTAAATAATGAAAACGTAGATGTGTATATATAATGTAAAATCACATGTGTGATGTGTATATATATGTATATTAAAGAGTATGTTATGTAATATTCTTTATTACAAAGTGTGTTAGTATACTACATTTCTGATTCCCTGCATTAATTTTTGCTTTGATGCAGATATACCTCAGAGTCTTGATGCAGAGCAGAAGCTACTAAGCTTTGGTGGCCTCATTAGCAATTATGAGGAAGGAGTAACAAGAACTGGGAGAGAAGCAAGACAAAGGAGTGCCAGTGTGCTAGAAGGTGTTTCGAACATCTGGCACCTTCCTCCTCCCCTTTTCCCATCTAATTCCTTTTCCTCAGTCCTTTCCTGGTGAGAGGTTTGGATGCCTTTCTGCTGTGAGGACTCCATGGCTCTCGGGCAAGAGCCTGAATTTCTTGAGATGACTGCTATTCCGTGCAGTGCAAAGCAATGCTGCACAGGCTAGAGCAAAGAGTCGGAATTAATAAGTAAGGGAACCTGAGGGAGGCAGGTGTAGATGTATTTAAAAAAAGCAAAAAATAGAGGATTAGTTTATTTTTATTTATTTAGGCTTTGTGTGTGTGAATTGGATTGTATAGTCTCTAAACATGGCGATGAAAAATAATTTCTATGAATTGTTTCGTTTTAAAACCATGGCATGCTTTAGTAAGTTTGCTTCATTTCTTATGTATCACCATATGCATGGCAATTTTATTTCACACACACACAAAAGTAATCTCTAGTTAGTTGATTGAACTACTTTCCTTTTTTGAGAGTATGATTATTGCTCTGTCCATGGGTGCTTTTTATCCTTAAAAGTAAGATGTAAGCCTCTCGCATCCTGTTTTGATTTCTCAGCTTTAAAATTGTTACTGAATAATTGTTAGTAGTTATTGAACTCTTATTGCTAGCTACTGGACTGAAGCAAAGCTACTGGACTGAAGCAAATTAAAAACACTTTTTACACTTCAATACTGCAGCCCTCAACATTTAAGTAAAACTTCTGAAAATGCACCTAAGACTTGAATTGCTTCTCTCATTGGTCCCATCACCAGCTACCTCAGCTCAACAAGCTTTCCAGGGACAGGTTGTCCTTTTGTCAGTCTTGACAACTGATAGTGACCAACAAAGGGATTAAAAAGCATACTTCTACCCTGTTTTTTTTTTCCCTGTGCTGTAGGGTCTTGTAGGGTTCTAAATATTTAATAATGTGGTAAAAGCCTAGTCCTCTTGGGGGAGGAAGTTCTATGTCAGCAAAAGTGTGTGATCACTTCTCTGGCAAACGATGTAGAAATCTTTGTATCATTCTTTCTTGTATGCCGGTAGTGCCAGACCAAAAATAGGTGTATATGTGCTGAACGTACTTAGGAAAACAAAAAGTCTTAATCCAGTGGTAAGAATTGAACAAAAAAGCCAGCATGGTATTGCATGCAATCAGGATTTGCCTCTCTAATGTGTTTCCTGTGCGAAAGGTAGCAAAGATTACAATTTAGCTAAAATTCAGAGATTCCTTATGAAATTATGTTGAGGAATATCCAACCAAAACCATTTAGAAAAGTTAAGAGGCGTGCATATCGTATTAAGTGGCAACAGAATTATAGGAATTCTTGTCCCCTTTTTCATCAGTTTTACATTGTCACTTATTTGTGGAAGGACAGTCATATGTCTTCCCAGTTGTTTCACAGCAATTGTTTGTGACTGTTCGTAAGAGATTTAAAAAAAAATTTTTTTTTTTTTTGCTAAATTAAACACAGTATTGAAAGTTCTCTGAAGTAATCTAAAGTAGATATGAAAATCACAGTTGTGGCTGTTTATACCTTTGCTTCTCTTGATGCTCAGACCTTTAGCAGCCTAAAATTTTTGTCCTGTAACCTATATAAAAATCACTGTCTCATGTTTTGCTGCTGCCAGAGGTAACAACTTATTAACATTCTGCCCCTCTACTCTGCTCTGGTGAGACCCCACCTCGAGTACTGCATCCAGCTCTGGAGCCCTCAGCATAAGAAAGACACGGCCCTGTTGGAGCGGGTCCAGAGGAGGGTCACAAAAATGATCAGGGGGATGGAACCCCTCTCCTATGAGGAAAGGCTGAGAGTTGGGGTTGTTCAGCCTAGAGAAGAGAAGGCTTCAGGGACACCTTATTGCAGCCTATCAGTACTTAAAGGGGGCTTATAAAAAAGATGGGGGCAAACTTTTTAGCAGGGCCTGTTGCGACAGGACAAGGGGGAATGGCTTTAAACTAAAGGCGGGTAGATTTAGACTAGATATAAGGAAGAAATTTTTTACGCTGAGGGTGGTGAAACACTGGCACAGGTTGCCCAGAGAGGTGGTGGATGCCCCATCCCTGGCAACATTCAAGGTCAGGTTGGACGGGGCTCTGAGCAACCTGATCTAGTTGAAGATGTCCCTGCCCACGGCAGGGGGGTTGGACTAGATGGCCTTTAAAGGTCCCTTCCAACCCAAACTATTCTATGATTCTATGAACAACCAATTTTTAAATGAAAGTTTTCTTCGTATTGAAACTGTAGCGTTGCTTTACCTAACTGCCAGTGAGTTCAAATGCATTCTGTGAATTTTCGTTGTTAAAAATATGACCCTGGATGCCTGCACCAGCTTTATTAAGAGAAAGATAGCCTTGAGGTTAGGAGATGTGTATTAGTGTGTTGGTTCTCTGCGTCCAAGCTATAGAATTATTTGGGTGTAATGATCAGAGGCATTTCCAAGTCTTTTCTGAAGCCAGATACAGGGAGGAAAACCCATCTCTTGTCTAATCAATATCTTTGATCAATCAGCTATAGTATGTTTTTTATCGTATGGTAGTCGGGTAACAAAGTGACACGGTAACAGGGGAGATAACGGAATTGTCTTTTTAGGGTTGGCATGGATGCGCTTGGCATGATCTCTTTGGCATCTGTAGGATAAAGTAATGGAAAATTTATAAGTAATGTATGAGCTCATGGATAAGACAGATTTGCTGTTTCCACTTCACCAATGTGTGGAAGTCATCCATGATCCTTACAGCTCTGGAGGTTCATCCACCAATGATCACCACTATTGAATCATGCCATGCTTTAAAGTTCTACTAGCTCAGTTCTGTGCATGCATAAGACTCCCTATTGGCTGAGGAATGTTTAGACCTATTGAGAAAAATCATTGAGTGGGTGAGAAGTAGGTGAGGCATTTAAAAAAAAAAAACCAACAAACAACAAACTTGCTTGTGATGTGATTAGGATTTAACAGAGGACTAAGCCTGTATGTTTTTAGCGTATTTTTGAATTAAAATTCTTTTGCAGATTCCACAAGTTTTTCTTGTTAAGATGGTTCCAAACAATTGAATGAACAGTATTTTGGCATAAATTCTGTCTCTGGGACAAAAAATTCATTAGAGTGCATTGCATAAAGCAAGGCTTTTAGCTAGGCTGGAGAGGAGAAAAATAAATTATTGACAGTAGTAATGTCCAGCTAAGCTAATGCGAGCTATGCTTTACTTTACGTACACGTATAGGTACTCTAAACTAGCACTGCCACCTTGAAAGCAATTCTACCCTTTCACCCTCTCTCCTGGTAGAAGGATTTGTATTGCCACTTAGTGATTTAGATCAGGGAACTGAGCTAGCTTAAAACTAAACTTTTCTGAAAGGGTTAGTATTATACGTTCCTTAGTCTAGTTCATTGTATAGTCTGGAGTGTTAAGGACAAGTTTTTGATGTGCTGGATGAATTTACTCAGGGAAGTGCACTGCTGGACCTGTTACTCAGGAGTAAAGAACAACTGGTCACACATGTGAAGGCTGATGGCAGCCTTGGCTGCAGTGATCATGAGACAGTGGGTTAAGACCAAAGGGAAGTGAGGAAAGTGAGAAGCAGAATAGGGACATTAGACTTGAGAAGAGCAGACTTCGGCTTATTCAGAGAATGAATGGGTGAGATCCTGTGGCAGGCTGCTTTGAAGTTTACAAGAGCTGAGGATATCTTCCTGCAATTCTGTTGGTAGGACAGAATTAGCAAAAGATGATGTACTTCTGTGGACTCTTAGTAATATCAGTCTGTTTTGTGAAATGAATCTCCAGTTTTAGAAAGGTTCTAAAAAAACTACGTCTGCTGCCAAAATTTGAATCAGAATATCTGTCATGTGGTGTAAATTGCAAGTGCAACATAAATAGGAAAAAAATTAAAAAGTACTTTCTAAACTGATTCTGGTTTTTTATTAATTGAAAAAGCTGTTGTACTTCAAGTAGCAGTACTTAGCTGTGATATCATTTGTGTATGATTATATAATGTTAAGTGGTTTTGATAACGCTGTACATTTTAATGTTTGAAAGTCTTTTACTATAATAGCTTATTCTATGCATAGCCTAACTTTTTTTCTATAGCAGTCGGTATAATTTAGAACTTTACATTATTACCACACAGGATTTTAGCAAAAGCAGTATTATAAGAAACTATTCAATATTTACATAAGAATATGAATGTGGTCATAACCATTAAAACATAATGAACATCAATGAATTGTCACCAAAACTGAGATGTATTTAATAGCCTATGAATAGTTTGATCTCTGCTATAGTTAAAATTGCTTCAAATCCCACACTACACTGTGGCTGCTCCAACCCATGTTTCCTTTCATCTTTTTATGCAAGTTAACAATTTGCAAAAGACACATGGAAACTAATTTTTAAATGGGTTATTATTCTGTGTTCTTAAAAATACATATTGTAATAGATTTTGATGCTTCAGCTGAGGAGTCTGTACCTAATTTTACTGGTTGACAGGATCACAAACTTCCTCTGTGTAGTGATACCAAATTTAAAAAGGAGTATTCGGTTTCAATCATAAGTGAAAAAAGATGAGCGAATATGGAAGATCATTGAAAGTAGCAGGCCTGTACTATAGCTGCAAGTTATTAAATCAACATAATTTCATTGCTGTTCGCAGAGTGGCTTGATGCACCTGTATTAGAGGTAGAATTCAAGCTTATAATATTAGTGATTAGTATTAGTTTTTAATGTGTATGTGAAAATCTGCATTTGAATGAGAAGCCTGGTGCTGGAGGGAATAAGAAATATGCTATTTGAAAACACCTCACAGAAGTATCAGAAAAAAGAGTTTACTTGCGTTGAAATGGTTTGCTTTCTGTTGTCATTCCCACAACAGTTAGGTAGCCAACAGTTTTAGGGTTAGAGCTTCTTTTAAGTAACTGACAAAAGATTATGCACAAGAATTTAATTCAAATTGCAGCTCATCAATTCAGATCATTTGAATTTATGGTGTTACAAGGAGCAGAATTTCTCAGTCCTGTCTTCATCTTCCCAAACATAATGTATGAATGTAAAATTCTGGAGCAGACTAGAGGTCTGTATTCGACAGTGGTCATAAGTGGATGCCTAAAGAAAAGTACAAGAACAGAGAAAATACACGTAATACTTTCCTCTAGTACTTTCCCGTTTTCTATTAAGGGACTTCCTGAGCTGAATATGCTTAATATGTATTTTCAGTAACCCGTAATAGTTTTATTTTCCATGTAGTTGTCCAGTGTCCTCTTGAACCATTGTAAACCTTTATCATTCACAGTATCCATTGGCAAGAAGTTGCACAGGCTGGCTACTAATTCATGAAGAATTCCTTTCTCATGTTTGTTCTGAGCCTGGCTCCTGCTGACCTCTTATGATATTTTTTTAGTTCCTTTATTGAATGAGATCATGAATAGTTTGGTCCTAGCCAACCTCTCCATGCCCCTAATGATTTTGTAGACCTCTGTCAAATACCCCTCTCTACTTCCCCTCATCTCTCAAAAAAATTGTCATTCATTACTTCATGTGGAAATCAGTCTGCGTCTCTGATTATCTTGTTCCATTTTCTGATCCTTTTCCTTTTTTTTTTTGGAGATAGGAAGGACTAGAATTGCATACAATACTCAAGGTATCAGTGAACCATGGGCATATACATGATCTTCATGTTGTCATCTGCTTTGTCTGAATTCCTAACGCTTGATTTTTTTTTTTTGCCTGCTATTTAGCATTGAGTTGCCATCTTTTGTAACTGTATATCATAATACGAAGGTCTTATTCTTGATTGCTAATAGTTTCTCATATTTTTAATGAGAAGTTAGGATTATTTTTCTGATGTATGTAATTTTACATTTACCTACACAGAACCTCACCTACCATTTTATTGCATGGTTATTCGGTACCATAAAGTCACCCAGCAGTTCCTCACAGTTGTCCCTCATCTTTTCTTTATTTCTGTTTTTTAAAAACCAAGTCACATATTATTGTCAGCCAACTTTTGTTACCTTAGTTCTCACCCTGTTTTCCTTGAACTGCACAGATCATATCCTGCTTCTTGCAGAGCTCTACTTGTAGCCTCTTTCCACTGTGTGAAATGGCTGTTTAGTCCTCTGTTTCTTGCCTTTTAGCCAGTTATTTTTTTGTGTAAAGGATTTGTCCTCTTATGCCATGTCTGTTTAGTTTCTTTAAAAAGACTTTGTCAAATACCTTTTAGAAATCCAAATAGAATTTATTTGGATCATTCTTACCCACATGACTGTCCACGTCTTAAGAACTCTTGAGATTTGGAAGATGGCACTTTGTTTTATCAAAGCCATGTTATTTTCTCAATGGTATCACTTTTATTTAAGCGTTCAGTAATTCTATTCATCGTTACAGTTTCTACTAATTTGCTGGGTACAAATATTGGATTTCCAGCTTATTGGATGTCCTGTGTAACCCTTTTTAAAAATTGGCAATATATTTGCCACGCTCCAATCCTTATGTGCCAGTGCAGGTATATATGAGAGGTTATGTACCATCATAAATAGATTAGCTATTTAATTCTTAAGTTTCTTTTAAACCTAGCTAAATATCATATGACACTGGTGACATTACTTTTAATTTTGTTTTACTTATTCCCTATTCCTTTCTTCAGTCACTTCAATTTAAGGCAAATGTGTTTCAAAAAGAAGTGTTTCCTTCTGGATATTTTCTCTTTTGTTTTCCACTGTCAACACAGAAGCAAAAAATCATTGAGCTTCTCTCTTGCAGTTTTATCTTCTTTGAACACACCTCTTATACCCCGACCATTTATTGGTCCTACGTATTCTCTGGCAAGCTTTCTATTCCCATTGTCTGAAGAAAGATTTATTATTAGTTTTAATACATTTTATTTTTCTTCCTCAGTCTATTTTGCTTTGTCCCTGTTGTGCTTTTGTACTTGCTGTAATTTACCATTTCTTTTATTATTTGCTTTTTTTCTACTTAGAAATTCTCTTAACCTGCTGTTCATTCATGTTGGCTTTCTTTTCACCTTTTTCAAGTCTTTCTTAATTGATATTTTATGCTTTGCTTCCTACTTGGTCTATGTTAGAGACACTGCTTGGTTTGCAAGACCAAAATAAAGTAGACATGGGAGATATGGTCAGGCAGTATCTCTAAAAAATGTGACCATGAATTATGTCACATGCTGAATAATGATCTCTTGAAGAAGGATTGTGTTTAGATATCCAAGGAATCCATTCCAAATTTGAAAGCAGAGCCATTAATGATCCAGATGAAAGATCATGAGTCAGGTTTTCTATATGTGAATAATTTGTGCAAAAATATTTTTTAATGGAACCTGAATTAAAAATGTAAATATTGAGCTTGATAAATGATAGCTCATCAGCCTAAAAAGTATAGCTCTCTGTGCTGTAATGTGTATTCACAGATGATCTAGAAAAGATGTAAATACTGAAGTTACAAAGTCTGGTGATACACGGGTATTAAAATTAGTAAAGATGAAGACAGACAGTGAAGACCTGGAGAAAGACCTTGCAACTCTGAGGTAATGATAAATGAAAATTATCATAAAACAATTCATGTAGGGATAAATAATTTTAAAATTTACACACTGACGAACTTACTTCTCTGGAATGGGGTCTTGCAGGTTTTCTGAAAATAGCAGGTCAGTGCCTAATAACAATGCTGGTCTCCACATCTCAGAGGAGATGTAGTAGAACTGGAAAAAGCTCACAGATGGTGATCAAAATCAGTGAAAGACTAAACAGCTGAAGAGGTAAATGACGGGTCCTATGATAGCAGTGTATTCCCTGTGTAGGACTAAGAGGTGAACAGGGAGCAACTGTAAACTCTACCTTTCAGTACAAGGGTTAGTGAACCTCAAATGTAACTAGCAGAAGATAAATTGGAAACAAAGATGTGCTTCTTCCCACAGCATGGAATTAAGTTATGATTTACTTTCAACAGAGTGTTATGGATGCTAGAAGCTTTCATGGGTTCAGAAAAGATCCAATGAACTCAGAGATGAAAAATCTTAAATACCATCTTTGGCTCAGAAAGTGTTTTGTGTCCCAGCTCGCTATATTCTCAGAAAATATTCTGGGAAAGTGTGATTATATGCTTTCTGTGTCCTTGTATTCTTCCCTAGACGTCTGCTGCTGGCAGTAGCCAGAGGCAGGAGATTGGGCTAGGTGGACCTTTGATCTAATGCAGCCTGTCTGCTCTTGTGATTAGCTGTCCATGCCATCTACTTTTCTACTGTCTAACCTAATTTTTTTCTGCTGCAAATTAAGTTGATATTTTTGGATTTGTCCCAACTTTAAATGCCTTTGCCAAAGTTCCATTTCAGTTTTTTAATACCTGTCTCCCATTTGAAGCCTTGAAGGACCTCCGATTAGCAGCTCAAGTTTCAGTCACTGTTGCTTGAAGCTGCCTTCAACTATGGCTACAAAGCAAGCGCATGCTCTGGCCAAGTCATGCTGTTGACTCTAACCCCTGTACCTTGGAAGTTCCCAGCACGAATGTTTTTTAGGGGCAGACTGGTCAGGCAGTCCTAGATGAGCTACCCATCTCCTTTGTTTGTGGATTGTGCTTCTAGATTCAATACCGCCTGAGCCCATGTGATCATTGTGGAGTATCCTGTGAACAAGAGAGACTCCATGGCACTGTAGAGAGCCCCTCTGAAGCCATCTCAAACTGACGATAAAGTAATAGCTTGTGCTGTTCTGCTGGCAGTAGCTTGTTGTATGCTTATTTTAGCTGCCTTAGTGCCACTTCCTTCAACGTAGCCGAGCACCAAGCCATTTCCCACCTCTCATGTCATTTGGCAATTCACGAGGGCCCCCTTAACGTGGCTGTCTCCTATCTGCTGGTGCTAGAGCTGTTGACATCAGTACTGAGTTGGTCTTGGCATGAGGGTCAGCACAGTGTCTCTGTGGTTTTTTGTCTTCTCTTTGTGCCTGACTTCTCTAGCGCTGTCGACCTACTGCTGAAAAGTACAATCCTCCTTGAATATACTGAGGTGTCTCCTGCATAAACTATAATGTGATGGTGCGTCTTTCCTCCTTAACTCTTTCAGGGATTGCTGCATTGTGTGGCAGGATGGCTGTGCATTCCCCTCATCGAGGAGGCCAAAGCCTGTCAGAGTTTGGTAGACCTCCTGCACTGCGTGGGCTCACTCAGATTCCATCTACCTGTCAGCTAGGCTCTTTTGGAGTCATCTTGCTTGGTGTAGCAGTTACTGACCTCATTTCACACACTGGCAAAAAGGAGAGCTACTGTCTTCAGGTATTTAAGGAGATGGAATACCTACGTCTGTACGGCCAGTGCCCTCTCTTTATCACAATACTGCTGCAGATTTAGAATTATGTGCCCTTAAGATAAGGATGCTAAGAGATTAGACATTACAGATTAAAAAAAGATTCCTCTGTTTTTCCTCTGTTCTGCTTAGCAAACTGTCAGGCCTTATTCGCCATGTTTTTGTGATGTGCTTTATCAACTGACATATAAAGGGAATTCTCAGCTTTTGTTAGTGAGGTCCAGGTCGCTTCATGCATGGTGCTGCAGTCTGGGCGCAATACAGTGAGTATAGTCTTGTGGTCTGCCAGCTGGGCTGCTTGTCTGCCACTGGCAGCCTTGTTGATCGTTTGAACACTATCAGCACAGACAGCATTTTGCTATTTGTATGTCATCTGTCTGATCATCTCACCAAAGTTCCTCTGCTGATCTTTTTGTATTTTCAAAAAAGTTGTGTTATTCCCATTTATATTTAGAGTTTACCCTGAATTTTACTTGATTGGATTAAGCATTCAGAAGTTAGCAGTTAGTTGTATATATGCCCTTGCATCATTCTTGCACAGTCCTTGGCAGTAGCTCTTCTCCTCTATAAACTGCTGTATATCTACTGCCAATACACACTGCAGTGTATTGTTTGCCTTCTTGCCTTCTGTAGTTGTGTGTTGTGTGCCTGGGTTGGGCATTTATGCTTTTCCTTACTGAGAAAATTGATTTATGAAATAATGGAAATAGATAGTACTAGAGGAAAGGGCAATAGCTAGGAGTGTCTTAAAGGATCAATTTATGTTAATCCTTGGTATATAAAGTTAGTGACATTGATGGTAATCTATTAATATTCTAAATGTATCCTAAGAAGTTAAATGACTATTCCAACATTTCAAAAAACTGGAAACAAAGATTTTTATTTTGCTGATAAATCCAAACTGTAAATAGTTTGATATTATATTGCTATGTCACTATTTAAAATATCTTAATTGTTTGACTTCAAGCTGTCATTGTATCAGTGTTCAAAACCACACTTCACTATCACTTAACTCTTCTGCAATGAAAATTTTACAAGGATCTTGAAAAATAATTATTGTAATGCTGTATAATTTAGGTAATTGCAGAACTGACTTTCCATTTGTGTGTTTAAAAATATTTTTCACTTCATGTAAGTGATCAGAGAACTAGTTTCTCTGAAGAAGACTTTTATGACCAGTAAAACAAATTCTTATAATAGCAAACCCCCCTGCTTCTAGTTCCATTTAGGTTCGTTGTAAATACCGCAACAGTTATAGTGACTCTAAGACACAGAAATACAGCTCTTTTTTTTTTTTTTAAAACAAATGACACTTTTAGGGTTTTAAAATTAATTTTGGAGTAATTTAGTAAGGTTTCACAAGCCTCTTTGATTTGGAACTCACTCTGAGTTGTGGAAAAAAATTGAGAATAATACAGTGTTATTTGGAATAAAGTTAACATCTCCAAAGGGTTAGGTTTTCACATTAGTATTAAAGGCTCTGCACCTGAGGTTGTTCAACAACTGGTTTGAGTTGAAAGCACCACAGTAGTTCAGCCTTTCCCTGTCCCCCACAGCTAACTTCCATTCTTTCTCTTGTTCTGACATAAGTCTTTGTGCAATTGTGTGACATATCAAATTAACTTGGGTGAAAAATACCATGGCAAAAATATCATTAATTAAATAGAATTTTTGTTTTATGACTCATTCTAATTCTCTCTGAGCAAAAATTTCCGATTTTCTGTAGGTAATAAATTACATGCTGTGTTTCTCATAGGAGCTACAACCCTGTAGTCTCTCCCTGTCACGCACATACCCAGGTGCTTCCCTTTCTTTATGGCAAGGTATCGAGTACCTTTTATCTCAGTTGGTCTAATCAAGAAACATAATGAAGTTTACTTCAGTGCAATTGCTTTCAAGTTCAATTTAATTTTAAAGTTGCTCATTCTATTTTGGACTTGAAAAGGGGTTTGTGTACCTAAAACTTGTAGGGTTTTGCCACCTGTATCAGTTGCTTTAGTAAAAGATAATATACTCCTTCCATAAACTTTGCCTTACTTGGATTTTTGTAACATTTTGGTGCTGAATTCTCTTGCAAACTGGAAATAGTGTGGTAGCTTGAAATATGTGTTTTTAAAATAAGACTGTTATCTTGAAACTAAATGTTATATTTTTAACTCTGTCTTCAAACTGAGAAAATACTGCCACTTTTATAATAACAACATAGCTGTAAGTGCAGAAGTTGCCAGAAGGAAATCTAGACTCTTTGGCAATAGCACTCAAGACAGTTGGGAGCTTTTCACACCTGGAATCTGCAAGTGGTGATGAGTATTTTGGCAACCAAGAGCTTGAGATAGGAAAACCTAAAATGGCATTGGTTATGCGTTGAATTTTTTAAAAGACTTTCTTCACAACCAGTACAGTTGAAAATTTAAGTCAAGGTCTTAAATTTAGTTTTCTCATTGACATGCTGAATGATGATTTTCAGGATGCCAGCTTCTAATGAATGTATTTAGAAAATACTCAGATTGTGAGTGTAGGATAGCTTTCTAGTTTGGATGTTCAAACAGACACACTTAAAACATTTCTGGCCTTAGAATTTACAATTTGAACATGCTTCTTAGCCTAAGAAAGTGGACTTTACCATAAGTGGTGGAATTAGGACCTTTGAACACTTCCTGCCCTGATTTTCTCTTTATGCTGACTTGTTAAACTTTTCTTTGTTCCTTTAAGTTCTTCTTCTGCTCAAAATTAGAAAGTACAGAAGTGGAAAGCAACTTCAGTAGATTCTAGTTAATTTACTAGTTTCTTAAATGAACTGAAGGCAGGCAGATAGAGCTCCTAATAAGCATAGAGAGTTCCTAACAGAAAAAAGGTTAGTATTATTCCACAGGGGAGGCAACAGGACATATATTTTTCCTTTCTGTGGAACAGAAGTAATCTTCTGTCCTTACTTGCTGTGTCCTGAAACTTACAGTACCTCCATTCAGCCAAAATTGTCTGTGCTACTTTCTCAATCTTAGGTCTGGATTTAAACATCTACAAAGGCTGGTAAGCAGAGATTGGCTTCAGTTTAGCGCCATCTCTAAAGAAATTATATACACGCACACAAATTACATAAAACAATTGTCTTTGCTTGCTGAGCTAGACTCAGCTTTTACAAAATTGACTGGTTTTTTTCCTGGAAGTTTTGCACTGTTGTTTTCTAATAGCATATAATCTTTTAGTATACTTGGTTGGGGTAAATTAAAGAAGTCTTTAGCGGTGGTGATATGTAGTCAAAAGCAGTTAAGTGGATAGAAGAGTCTTAAATAATGGATGCTGTTTGTACAATATTAAATTCTGGATATAAGCACTAACCTTCCTTTACCTGTTCTTATATTATACTGTGATCAGTTCCCAGGCAAAGGCTTATGTTATGGAACAAAGTCGGTACTCGTTGTGTTGTCCTAGTTATTCCGTGACCTGTCACCTGGAAATAATTTGACAGAGGGCTAATTGCCTCTAATTGTGATAATTCTGTTATCTTACACATTTCCTCTGATCTGATAAACTGGTTTGATAAGAAAACCGATGAGTTAATGAATATAGAATTTTATCAGATACATTGCAATTGAAATGGCTGTTACTTTTTTAGGAGAATTATAAAGAAGTGTTCGTTTTGCAGAAAATAACTGTATTGCCACCTATAAAACTGCACTGCTAAAGGATTCATCTGTTGAATAAAGTAAGGGAAAGCTTGCACCTTTACTGTGTGTTATTAACTATTCATCTGCTTCAGTGGGCTACAGAACATGCTGGAGCTTTCTTAAATTTTTTAACAGCATTGTAGGCTGTTAAACAGCTACACTGAAAGCAACATATGGCTGTATTTCAGTAATACAAATGGGACTGTATGTACTTTTACGAGTCTTTTATTCATCTGTAGAATTTAGAATGGGCCAAACAATCTGAATTCAAGCCCTTCAAAATTCAGAGAAGTTTCAGTTTCAATTTTGTCCTGAGCACCACCTCCAAAGAATGTATATTTATGTCTGTCCAAAAGTCCTTTAAATGTAGTCCTCTTCAATAATGTCCTTTTTTTTCCACATGAATTTGGAGAAGGTGGTCGTAACCTAAATTGCAGCTACCAGAATATGTGTTTTCTGTTATTAGGTAAGGAATATATTTATCCACTGCAGTACATTAATAACTAACAGATTTTCAGTTATACAGTGTTAAGGTCATTAGAGAACACATCAGAGCAATGAAACCCAGTCTAGATCAGATTGTGAATAAAGGCTTTAAAGAAACTATATTCTCACAGCAGTGCCTGAGTGTAAGCATGGAGGTGTATAAGCATCTGATGGAGTTGTGATTTAGCACAAGTATAAAACAGCGTCAGACTTAAATTAGGGAAATAAGAATGCTATCACAAAGAAATAAAAAAATTCATCTTTTCTCCATATTAGGTATTGGTATGATTGAGTGTAATTCAGTGTTGGTGTCTAACTTGATGTTGCTGCCCATACCACAAGAAGAATATGGAGCAAGGAGAGGATTTTCAAAGGAGGACCACATTAAAGACCCATGGGATAGGAAGGAAGGCTTAAAACTTAGTTTATTAACTTAGAGGAGGTTTAAAAAATGTGTTTAGATGCTTAAATGAGGTGAAATTACTGGGAATGGAATTTGGTTTCCAAAACTGTAACAAAGTCATGTGGTAAGAAACTAAAATTAGACAGATTAAACCTTGAAATAAAGCAAGTCGTGCTTACTGTGAGGGAAGGGATGTACTGGAACATGTTACCAGTGAAGACAGGGGACTCTTCATCATTTGGACTCTTACATATTAGTGTGCTCTTTCACTGAAGGGGGTGAAGTTATGTGGCCTGATCAGGTAAAAGCTCGGGCTAATTTCAAGTTTTCTGGCTTTGAAATTTGTGACTGAATCCTTCTGCTACTTTATTTGGGGTCTTGAAGAAAACATGATTCTTCAAATTAACCTCAACATGTTTGTAAAACTTGCATTTTTAAAGTAAAATAATGCTTGCAGTTGATTATTAAGCTTCAGGAGGTGTTTAACACTTTGCCTTCAGGGGCTCAGGAGAGAACTTTTGCCTCCTGTGCTCGACGGTTTAATGGGTTCTGGGGTTTTGGTGCTTTGAATACTGGTGACTGGTGATATAGGATAGATTTTATTGCTTTGTAATGATATAGGATGACAAGAGATTTAACAACGAATTAGTATATAGAGATAGGATTGAGGAATTGTGTATAAATGAAGAAGATCTTGTTACCCGGGCCATGCAGATGTTATCTACAGTAATACGGTACTTCTATGACAATTCTTAAAGTATGGGATGGTTCTGTGGATATATTTATTGTACCATTGCATTCTGGGCCAGTTACTGATGCTCTCTTAGTATACTCAAGAATCCATGAATGAATAGCTCTCAGAAATGTTTGTCAGAGTTGTGACTATAAATTGTAATTTGAAATGTATTTTTAAAAAAAAGTATCAAAACAGGTATCAGATCAAGGCTGATAGCAGTATTAACAAAAAACTCTAAAATCACTGTTGTCATATCTTTGCTTTAATAAAGCGTCTGCTTTTCCTACAGGTGATGAATTTTGCTCGTGTTTGAAAGCTTTAGCAAAAATCATACTTGCCAATTTTAGGTTTTGCTCCGGTGAGGTGAATACTTTCTCCATT
Organism: Pygoscelis adeliae; assembly: GCF_000699105.1. Lineage (NCBI taxonomy): Eukaryota > Metazoa > Chordata > Aves > Sphenisciformes > Spheniscidae > Pygoscelis > Pygoscelis adeliae. Next base: position 1,898,001 of record NW_008824350.1, read on the forward strand.
ACCTTTTTTAAGCAGGTGTCAAAAAACCCCAAAACCCTTGAAGTCCCAATATAGGAGTAAACATATTACTCAGTGAAGACCACCACCTGCTTTGATGTAACTGGGTGGTGGTGGAAAGGGAAGCAAAAATTTGAGCAAGTGGAAAAATCACTGTACATGCTGTAAGCATGTGATTTTGGAAATAGACCTTTTTCCCTTCATTAGTGCCATTTGACTTTCTCTTTGACTTACTTAGTTTCTGACTGTGTTATGATAATTCTGTTAGAAAGGCCAGTAACTATGGTCAACGGTTAGTAATGTTAAGGGTGTTCACATAAATGACTATAATTCTCTTTAGAATTTTGACCTTATCTGCAGGGGAGAATTTACCAGCACCGGTAGAATTTAAATTGGTTTAGTTCAACTTGATTAAATTGCATGGTGGACGCTGTTACTCAGAATACTCAATCTTAATTTGGTTTCCCTTCATTTGTTTGAATTAAACCAATTCAGGCTACATATTCTGAATGAACATTCTTTTACAGGGATGTAATCCACTCTAATTTGGTATAAATTTAGATCTCCAACTAATCCAGGTTAATTTTTGTCCAGAGGGGTCTGTTTTTGGAGTTGGTTTAAATGTCAGAATTTACAATTGAAGCAAGAAAGGCATAAATGAAATATGAAAAATAAATACGAAAAAAACCCCCCACAGATACTGTCATATCAAACAAACCTCTGTCTTAAAAGCCAGGTTGTTTAAGCAGTAGGTTGTTTTTTAAAAAGCATAATTTAGCCCAGTAGTAAACTTGGCATTTATCCACATGGAAGGGCATACTGTTAATTTAAATGAGAATGGTTGTACCAATTTTGCATACCATTTGTGTGTTGATTCATGGAGAAAAGAATTTTTCACTTTTAGTTTATGCTGTTTTGGAAGTGATAGAAATAAACCCAAAGGAAATACACTTTTGAAGAGTCTTATCATTGGATAAGAGAGTTTGTACAAAGAGTTAACGCTTGTATAATTATACCAGTGTAGCAAATAAGCACAATTCTAGAAAAGCTTCAAACAATTGAAATAAGCTTTTAATTGGTTGTAGTAGTTGCTAATGGGAGCCATTATGGATGGATTAATCTCCCAAAGACAAATTTTTATATGGCTATATAAAATTCGTTTTAGAGATGATTGCCTAAAGCCAGAAAGTTAAAAAATTAAACTGATAGAGTTGCCCAAGACAAGTTTTTTTCACTTTAGCTATTTGTACCCTGACATAAACCAACAAAATTGTACTTTAGACATATTTAATCATAAGTAATCCTAGCTATGTGAAACACATTGTAAAATGAGGAATAGTCTGTATGGAGTGCAATAAATTAAATTACAATTCTGATTTAAGTATTTATTTTTAATTTTGTAATTTTTTGGTTAATATTACTTTAAGCTTATTATTATATATTACTATTAATTACTTAACCAACTATTTAGTAAATATTAATTATATTTTTAAAGTTGTTATTTAAATTTAAAGGTAATTATGATTTACAGCAATTTGAAACTGCCTGCAGAATATAACTCTGAAAACGTTTATATTCACTAGTACTATTTTGAGATTGGGCTTGGAGGTTTGAGAGAGAGCAGGTTAAAAAAATAAGGAAGAATATACTTGAATTTCTTTCTGTACTGGAATTTGTTTGGCTAGAATTCCAAAATAAGTCACTATGGGATACAAAAACTAGTTAAGGTGCTAGGTGAGAAACACAACTTTTTCTGTATTTCATGTTATTCTGTTAATCATTGAGATCCTACGTTCTGCTCTGTTTCTGCAGTCACTGGTTAAATGGAAGCCACTCCTGGGATCTGGATGGTTTCTACTGACCTAGACTTTGCATAGCAGCACCATCGCATCAGGAGGTTGCAATGAGTGGAGGAGGGGAGCAGCCTGACATCCTCAGTGTAGGAATCTTGGTCAAAGAAAGATGGAAGGTGGTGAGTATGCCTTCCTGCAATTCTTTTTCTTCTTTAAAACATGTTTTTAAAAAGAAGTAGTTTGTGCTTTGAAGTCTGTTTCAAAATTCTTGTGAGATGTGTTTTGCTTAATACTTATGTTAAATGGTGAAAGGACTTTAAAACCTCTTGTTTGTCTTATCCTACTTTAAAAAGAAGTTATATGGATTTAAGGTGGGTTTTTTTCTGGTAAGGACCTAAGAAGGCTTTTAAATCCTAACTTAGTGCCTGTTCAGAGTACAACTGGAAGAGTCCTGTTACTATATTGAATCCGATCAGCCAGTGATTATGTCAGTCTGTTTTGGAAATCAGTCAGGCACCCTCTTGAAACTAGTCAGATTGTGAGATTTGTTACTTCTTATAGGAAGGTCTTTCAGGCCCTTGCTGCTCTTCTAATTAGAAATGATTTTTGTTTGGTTTATTTTGTAGCATAGATTTATTCCTGGCTGATTTGTATCCATTTGATTGTGTGCCAGTATTGGCTTTACCATAAATAGCTCTGTTCCCTTTTGGTGTTCATATCCTTGATTTACATCTAGAGGGACATAGTATCCATTTGAAACTCTTTTTGCTGGGAAAAACAGGCTGAGTTCTCATAGTTCCTTCTCCATTCCCCTGATCACTTTAGAATTTTTTTGCTTGTGGATTTTTTTTGAGATTTAAAATAAAAAAGGGAAAAAAAAAGAAAAAACCACCACTTCTTAATAGAACATATTGGATATCTCTGTGTGTTTAGTAGGCTGAGAATGGATACTGAATCACTATTTTTTGCATCATCTTTGCTTTATGTTACTCCCATATTTCAATATTTTATTTAAAACTGTGAGACTGAACATAGAATATTCATCATTCATTTCAAATTCATATAGAGAAAATAATTTCAACTATCTTGTGCCCTATCCCTCGTTTAAAAATGCGGGAAGCTGATACTAGCTTTGTGTAGGAAACCTTTATATTTCCTTTTGTGTAAATAGAACCTAAATGGCTGTCTTTGGAGTGTAAGTATTTGTAAAATACCTTCTTATATTGCATCTCAATATTGCAGTGAAGTAAAAACTGAAAGCACAGTCTTGAATCAGATCGAATAGAAGAAAATAGCATTATAAATAGATAACAGTATACTAATACATCACTATGCACAAAACTACTCAGTTGTCTGATATGTGCAACAGCAGTCCTGTCTTCTTCAGGTTTATTTTCTTTCCTATGTAATGAAGAATGATGATCAGATCGGTGTCTTTTGGAAAATTTTGAGAGTAGGCTGTTGTTCATCTTGTGATTATACATTTTAACTTGTACGTTTTCCAAATCAAACATTACAGGCAGATGAGTGCCAAATATTGTCTGTGGGTAACTCTTCGATTTCTTAATTTCTGTAGCAAACATTAAAGATTTCTTGATGGCATCTAAGGCAATATACTTCTTTCTGAATTTAGGATTGCATTGGACAGTCTGCCAGTGGAAGAAGATAGCATGCAAATAGAAACATATCCTTGACACATATATTAATATAATTAATACTTTTCTGTTAGGTTATGAAGTATTGAAGTTTTTTGCTAGTGTTCTTGAAGCAGTAGAGTACTTAAAAATTCCTTGTGTAGAAAAATGAGGTGGTATAAACCAGTGGACTTTCAAGTTTTGGCGACAATGAGTACTGGCCCTGATTATCAGTAGTACTTCTGATTGTTCCTTGTGGAACTCTCCCAATATCCTGCTTTTTTTCCCCTGCATTGAAGAATGGCAGCTCTGTAGTATGATTGCATGAGATTATTTTGTTGTAACCAGTTTAAGGAAAAAAAAAAAGTACACATTCTGGAAGTTATGTAAAGATTTGCAGCTGAAATGCAGTTCTAAGAATTTTTGCTGTTCAGGACCTTGGTCTTTGTAATCATGAAAACATGCCTGGAATTTGTGGACATGAACATTTTTAAAAACTATGCTCAATTAAATTTACTTTTAACCTAGACGTTCTTCAGGGTGATTCTATTTTGAAAAGTAAGCATAGAAAAGACACTATAAAATATTTTTATAGTGACACCCTCCCTCTCTACTGGTCTCTGTATCTATTAGCATTTGCTTTTATCCTCTGGTGATGCCTTTTCTCATTCCTCTTTTTGCCTTTGAAACATCTATTACAATCCTGACTTGGAGGGACTTGATTGTAATGATAATTGTTTTTAGGCAGGTTTAAGAACATCATTCACTATGTAGTGTAAGCGAAAATACCAAGATAAAACATGTTGGAAGTTGTGTGCTTTAGACCTGAAGCATACAAAGAGATAGGAGCGGAAGAGAGAATGGAGAGAATGAGTCTGGGGTGTGAGATGCTGAATGCAAAGAAGAGAAGCTTGAAACTAATGTACAAAATGGGAGAATGGTGGTGCAGGTGTAAACGAGGGCAACATGGTCCTTCTCAAGGTAAAAGACGTTGAGCATATATGGCAGGAGGCCAGTATGATTGAACAGTCAACTCCTGTCTGAACTCAAAAGCAAAATGCAAGTGAACAGAATGTGGAAGCAAGGATGAGCTGCCCAAATTTTATATGGAGACATTGCCTCTGTGTGTTGGGATGAATATATAGGAAAGCCAGAGCTCAGCTGGCAGTTGAAACTGGTGAGGGTTGTGAAAAGCAATGAGAAAGGCTTCTACAGGGACGTTGGCAGCAAAAAGACCACCAAGGAAAACGTGGGCTTATTGCTGAATGTGGTGCGTGACCCAGTGACAAAGGGTGTGGAAAATATTTTTTCTGCAATCAGAGAGGTTCATTTGTGCCTGGAATTGTTGACTGATGTCATTATTGGATGTATGTTAATGATTCTGGTGTGCTTTATCTGAGGATAGAAATTGATCTGTTTATTTTATTAGTGTGGTGGTGTGTTTGTTTTTGTTTTGATTTATTTTTTCTTTAAATTTTTTTAAGCACACAAGCAGAAAAAAAAGCCTTTCACAGGCAGTCTTTCTCAATATGGCTGTTTCTCAAAGCTGGTAAATGAAGTTATATGATAAACGCTATAAGTTTGTATAGGGAGGAAGATGGCTGTGTCACCTCTTTGCTTTTCCCCTCTCACCTTTTTCACCATGCATTCTCACTGTCTCCATTGTACTTGTACTATGCTGAAAATTTATGTGCTGAAAACTACAGTCAGATCAATGTCTATGTGGCATTACCAGACCAAGAGGTGGAACGGAAAAGTGCCAAAGACTTAAAATGGCCAAATTAGTCACAAAACTACGTCTTCGAGAGAGATACACAGATACGCACATACTTTTTTTTTAATATATATACATATGTAATCCTGTTTAAAGCTTGCTATTTTTCCCAATATTTAGATGACAGATCTCTTTCCTTTCTGTAAGGACTAACGCTCTGCATATGTTAAATACATCTGAATGTAACCAAGTTATACTGAGTATTTCATGGGACTTGAAAGGTTTCTATTTCTCATGGTTTGTCATTATTTCAGAGTTAACCCCAGACTCTTACCTGAGTAGTACCTTAAACAAGTCATGTCCGAAGACACAAACTTCTTATTCAGGATTTATGATACTCTGTACCTGAACTTCAAGAACAAGTTCTTGGAATGTGTAGGTTAAAGAGCAACAGTCTTAAGCCTGTGTTGGTAGTATGCATGTTATGCTGCTTCAGAGAAAGTATACAGCCTATGGAGAAGAGGAGATTGCATTTGCTAACAGCTAGTGTGCTTGTTAGAAAGAAATGAACATGTGAATTCACAGTCAACAGATATTGCACTAGAAGCAGATATTTAGGTGGGTTAGTTCTGTAGGTCTGAAGATGTGGTGTGCTGTCTATCCTATGCACCTTTTTAAAACGGGCAATGAATTGGCCAGAAGTGAGTAATGTAGATAATGCTATGTATCTTGGACCATATTTTCCTCAAGAATATTGAAATAGCAGTTGCTTGTGATGGTAAAAGATCTTCAGGACAGAAAATGCATGATGAAATACTGAGTATTGTTGTAATCATACAGAATAAAAATTTCATGTGATATGACTTGAAAAATGCAAGTAGACAATATGAGTATTTTATCTGTTAGCTTCTTCCTTATTCTTAGGGGCCTAGGCTATTCTAAAAATTGTTTTTCTTTCTCAGTCAGATGGCTGATTGTCTGGATTAGGAGACATTAGATTTATTTTCAGAATCTGAAGATAGGTCAGCACATTGCTGATCTCTAGATCCCTGGAATGTTTAGATGACATTTAATACAGTGTAGTCGTATAGCCTTAGCAACTGTATGTTTTCAAATGATATTTAGAAAACCATGTCAGTTCTTTCAAAGTAAAATACAGTAAAAATACAATATTGTGTGTTTGTTAGGGTAAGTTCTTTTTGTCTCCTTTTCTCCTTTATTAGCTTTAGAATGGTAGCTACAGCGGAGATCACCATATGAAAGCATTACATGAAATAACATTGACATTTTTGATACTGAAAACCAGACAAGTCTCCGTTCCCTGTGAACATCTAAAGCAGAGTGAAAACACAACTATTAATATTTGCTCTGAATGTAGAGCAAACTAATTAATATGCCAGGAGCATTCTTTTTACCTCCTCCTAACACAGATAAAACTTTCAGTGGTGCAAGTTTCTTTAGTATGTCTGTTAATAAGAATGGTATTGGTGAATGGAAATGTGAGTAACATTTAAAATATATAGTCAAACTTAATCATAGCCATTTCTTATGATTTAGCTGTTATGTGTAAGTCACTGCATATAATAGAAAATGCTGTCTCTTTTCCGTAAGTCCAAGAACTTTTATACCTTTAGTATTCAGTGTGCATATTTCTGAAAAAAGAAAAAGATGGCAAGTTTTAAAAAAATGTCACTGTGCATTTGTATTTGAAGGTCTCTGGGTAGTATGTGACTATTTGAGAAAAGACTTCAGCACGCTGACTTTGGTCAGATTCATGCTGGGAATGCTAGTGCACTCTTCTATTGTATTAAATACAAGAAGTTTAGTGCAGATGGAGATCAGGTATATTAACTTGTTTTCCTAGGATTGTCTTCCAAACTGTGGTTAACCATACCTTAGTAGATTATTCAGTAGCTCTTTTCTGTACTTAAGGATACGAGTATGTTATTTTAAAATCCAGTAGTAATACAACAGCGTTTGCAGTATGGCAGGCAGTACAAAGAAGTATTGATGTCTTGTTTCCTTTTTTTTCTTCTCCCATCTTTTAAATCTGTTTTTGTTCTTTCTTTTTTTCCCGATATAGTTGAGGAAAATAGGAGGCGGAGGATTTGGAGAAATTTATGATGCACTGGACTTGCTTACTCGGGAAAATGTTGCACTGAAGGTCGAATCAGCTCAGCAGCCAAAGCAAGTGCTGAAAATGGAAGTAGCTGTGTTGAAGAAATTGCAAGGTAGGGCTGTACCCTGGATATGCCAGAAGTAGCATGTCAGTGTATCTTCTTAAAAAATCATTATAATCTCTATTTAGTCATAGTTTGAGTAAATATTCCCCATATTCTGCAGGTTATTGCTAAATGGTTATTAGAAGTGGAATAGAAGCTCTTTCAGCTTCTGAAAGTTTTGCTACAATCGACCTTTTCTTTGAAACGGGATGGCATGAAATCAAAAAGAACAACAAAAAAAATTAAATTGCTGCAAATCCTATGCTCAACTGTAGTTTATTCTGGATCTGTATCTTCTTTCCTTTTTTGCTCTAGACTTTGTTGTTGTTAGCTTTTTATTTCCTCTTCTAAGATGGTCTCTTTTTTTTCTGTACTATCTAGCACTGAATATTTGTGGGTCCTTCACATAGCATCCAGGATAAGAATATTTGTATTTCTTTGCCTTTGCGAGTATTGCCAAGAATAATTCTAATGTTGAAATGGGAAACATATTTCAAAAAACCCCACACAAACAAACAAAAAAACCAACCTTAAAATACTGGAACTTGTAGAAAAAAAATTATTGGCATGTAGAGTCCTGAAATACTTTTTAGGGTTCAGGTCCTTGACCATTCAGAATCACGGCTTTGAATAGTCACTTTTGATGTACCTTTAGATAGTCTGAAGCTATCAGTACAGAGAAATATGCAATGGCCTCTCTTAATTCCTTTTCACAACATAAGATTATAAAAAGAAAGTTTAAAGGGTGACTTTCTTCTTTAAAAAAGTTATTTTGAATCTGGAAGATTTTGACTAATACATCCATCCCTGTCAGCAGCCCGATTTTTTCTAAACTCTTAGTTGGAATAAAACAAAATCTGCATGACATATGGTGCTGCCTAATCTGCTGTAAAGGTCACATTGCGGCAGAAATTGACAGCCTCTATAGATTTAAGAGGGCAAGCATGTCACATGTTATAGTGTTAACAAACTGTTCTTATGTTTATATCTTTTTAATGAATTTCACAAAAACGTAGTATTATATAGTTGAATAAGGAGATTCAGGGACTGCATATTAGCTTTCTTTGAATTTTAGAGTTTCTAGTCCAGAGATGAATAATAAATTTCAGTATTACCAATCGTACATTTAGAAACCATTTGTCAGGGTTCTTGAAAGAAATTATCTTAAAGATAGTGAGTTTTGAAGAAATAAATACTCTGTAACTCCTGGGTTTTTAAATGCTTGGAATTAATTTTTCAAGGTGGTTTTTTTTTTTTCTTTCTGCACACGTGAGCTTGATTCTATTTTTAACAAAAAACAGAGTCTTTAAAATGGTATAGGTGAAGTAGCTAAAGTAATAAGGAAAATAGTAATAACTGAAATAAAATATTGGAATTTGGTAGCACTACAATGCCAATGATACGTAAAAACATAGCTTTATATATGACTGCATAACTGGAGTGCCTTATAACTTTCTACTGTGAATTTAAGTATAGTGAAGTTTGAGTTAAGATGTTACAAAAATGCTTTTTTCTTAGTAAAAACTTCTTTACCTTTTGAAATATTTTTGAAAACCAAAAATGTTTGCTGAAATAATAAAAAATTGATTTGTGAATAGTTGCCATAGGGCCTTACAGAAGTTATAATTTTCTCATCAGTCTTCCTTTGGGAGTGTAATTCCTTTAACAACGCAAGTCTTCCTGCAGAAGAGTCTCTCTGGTTCTACTGAATCATAGGAAATGCCCTCTAGATGAAAAGAACAGAATAATGAAACACCTGAACAACAGATCCACTGAGGCAAATAATCCAAATAAAGATCTTTCAGTTATTTATTTTCTCAATATTATTTCTCTGAGAAAACAATAAATACAAGTTTTTGTATAACTAGAACCCTGATTTTCTATGAGATCTTCAGAAGGAGCTCTTTTGACAACCTTCCTTATAAGAAAACAATCTAAATATTATTCTTTAATTTTTATCTCTTCTTATTCTCTTGCACAGTTTTAAAAAAAAAACACAAACCAAACCAGAAGTTGGTGATTCCATGATAGTAACGCTAGAGGTGACCTTTAGTCATTGCTGTGCGAGTTCTACATTACAGTGTAACTGTTCTGGTTTTAGGTAGGGAACGTTGTAGATGATCAGGAAAGTGACTACTGTAAGAGATGGCTCAAGGGTGAACCTTTTGCATATATTGAGATTTATAGTTTGCACAGATATGTAACTTTATTTTTACATGCATATATTTTTATCCATACTTAAAGGATTTTTATTAAATAAGATTATGGTAGAGACCATTTTATGTTTTACATAAAATCTTGGCTCCTAGGAGCCATTTCCATTGATTTTTCTACCTTCCCAAGTTTTCAGTATGCAAGAGCTAAAAATTTGAAGCAGAGAGAAAATCAAGAAAAATGGACAAAAACGTGGAGTAGAAAACAACTTTATCATTGCTTCTTGAAGAATATTTTTTATTAAATGCTTCATTTACCATGTAGAAATTTTTCTGATTTTTGACAAGTTTTTTTTCATGCAGATTCAGAGCAGGTGAAATTGTAAATGGTTCTTTTAGGATATTTTTGTGACAACCTTCTAATAGCGTACATCCTCTGAGACCAACTTTTATCTTGCTCTTGTATCCCTCTTTGGCGTGTGTGTGTATATATATGTATGTATATAATTACTATCCTTTTCTCAAAGGGCTTATGTTCTCTTACTTTCAAGGTGTTCTAGTTACCTTGGACATAAAACAGAGGAAGGAAAGTAACTGTCATGAAAATCCTTTTTCTTGCAAATATTTGGAAGGTTTGATCTATGAATAGTATGTAATGAGACACGGTGAGCTGACAGTGTCATTCAGAATTCTCTTGATGTGTGGATCTGATTTTTTAAAAAAAACATTATCACGTACAGTTTCTGGGAAAATTACGAAGAAATAGGCTTTTAGGAAAGAATTAAATAAATAGGTGTAATATGTCTCAATCCAGCGAAACGGCTCTTCCAGTCTTTACTAGAGCTAGGCACATTCTCAAGGTTATAAACATGCTTTCGAGTGTTTCTAAATTAGAATCTTATTTCACAGAAACTGTGAAACTGAAATGAGAATAGCTGTTGGCAGAAGTGCAGGGATGTACTATTTTTTTATTATTTTTGCTTTCAGAAATTTTGGAAATTAAAACAGTGTGGTCATTTCATTGCAGGGCTGAAATGAGTCATAACTTTGTAGGTATGCAGTACAGTGAATAATGAAAAACTTCAAAGAAGCTCTTTTAAGACCCTGATCAAGCAAAACATGCTTAAATATGAGTAGTTGTATGACTTCTCAATTATGAAGGAGGAGTATGTTCACTGATACGGCCATTTATTACACCTTAGTCATCAATTGCATCTTCGATTTTTTTCTTATATCCCCACCTCCCCCCCCCCCCGCCAATGATGCTCTCTCCTAATTATTGTTGTCAGAATACTGTTTAACTCTTTAAGCTCTGGTTTTGGTTTGGTTTGTTTTTTTTTAAAAACAAGAAATCTGCTGCAACAGATGGTTGTTTTGTTTAATCATGTTGTTAGGCCATCTGTTCCCACAGTCAGATGGGAGAAGACAGATTTATCACATCTCGCTCAGTGAGAGTGAGACTCACTCAGCTGGTTTCCGTCTCAACCTTACAGACTTCTCCCTCACTCATTTACAGCTCTCTAGCATAATTTAGTGATGGGTTGTGTCTGGTGTAGGCTGAAAAGCTAGCTGTAGTGATACACTGCAGCCTGGGGAATGGCATGTAGGCTTCGTACCCTCCCTAGGAAGCTTTTCAAGGGCATAGTTGTTCACTGCAGCCTATTACCATCTTCTCCCCCTGCTCCCCAGCCATGTGGCTCACAGGTGTGAGAAAATACTGTTTTCTTGCTGAGGGAAAAGGAACTGAAGGTATCTGCAAAGGTGTAGTAGGTACGTATAGCCACACTGGAGTGGTGGAGGATCATGCTATTTGTATAAGGTGTACAGGCCCTACTTCTGTCCTTTCCCATTTCCTCAGATTTTCATAAAACTTAGTTTCCAGAGAATTTACCACACAACTGGAGTTGTTGCTCCAGTTAAAATGGGGTTTCTCTGACCAAACCGAGTTTTGGACGTTTACTGAATTTGTCAGATGAAATCTAATACATGTTTCTCTGAAGATGTTCCTTCAGCATACCCACAGTGGCCGTAAAATGAATCATGAATATTTGAGATGAGACTTCATTAACTGGAAACTGCAGCAATGAATATACAAAACTTCTTGCTGCAAATCCTTTTTCTTCATAAAATTATACTGTCTGTAACATTGCCTGTCTCACTTAAACAAATGGGTGGAAGGAAAAAGGGGAGGAAAAGCAGTGGTACTTACAGCTTAGCACTTACATATTTGCAGAGGTTGTAGGGACTTATTTTGAATTAATTCTTTTAAAATAAATTATTTTGATGAATCCTGTACCATTTTCTTTGTTTAAATGAGCCTATTTGTTTTAATTGTACGTAGCAGGGAGCTTTCTGAGGAAGCAATAAACAGGCAACCGTCAAGTGAAGTGAGAATATTCAGAAGCTGTAGGGCCAAGTTTTAGGGTTTTGATGGAGCTATGAGTGCAGCAGTAACAAAGTCCCCCCAGATCTGTAGCTAGCAGTACATGAAAGTACATTTGAAAGCAGTAATGTGTTTTTGAATTTTTTAATGGCTTTTCTCCTATCACTTCTTTTTTCTATTTATGACATTCTGGTAATCCTAAGGGTAAAGAAATTCATGAAAGAAACCTTAGGTGACACAAATTTTACAGAGCTTTAGTGGCCACTTGCGACCATCAGCTTTCTCTTGGCTGTAGCTTCCATGGTGTCAGAAAGGAAGGTAAATGGCATGAGGGACTTAAACCCTACAGTTCCCTGTTCTGTTGTAGAGTGGGGTCATAAGGGGCCCCAGCTTCTCTCCAAGTCGATGAACACGGATACTGAAGTGACAATGAGGTTGCATTCCCGCTCTTGTTTAGTCTTTGGCTTGCCTCTTTTTACCTGGGGAATCTTATGCTTTGACTTACAACTGCAGGATAGTAAGGAGATTATTTTTGACCAGCCCTCCTCTTCTCCACAATTTGCTTCTAGGACAGGAAGAGGCTTTAAAGAAAATTGGCTTAAACCAACCTGTGATTTTTTTTTTAACTACTACTGTTCTTTATCTGCTTCAGTGTACCTGAGCTGAATTTGTCTTTTGTAGCTAAACAGCAAAGATCATATTCCAGAAAAAGATATTAATAACTGATTAGTTGAATTACATTTTCTCGAATTTTTTAATACAAAAAATGACCCACAGGTTACTACTGCTGTTTTCTTTCATCACGGCAGCTGCAGCTTATAGAAAAAGAGGAATAGTGGCTAGGGATATTGACTATAACAAGCCATCAGCTTTGCAAGAAAATAACCTTTTCCCAATCCAAAATGCCTCAAATCTGTAGACATTTAGGCATGTTGCCATGCATGTTTTCTTATGGAAGAGTGATAGCTGTGGTAGGGCTGCATATTTTATGGGAGAAAACTTTCATTTAATTGGGGGTAGAACTGACATTGGTCTTACAGCTGTTGAATTGTGGGGGTGGGGGCCTTAATTTATTAGATCTCTAAAGAAATATAACTATCTCTTCCAGTAATTTGCTAGGTATTTAAAGGAATAAACCACAGAATTTCATTATTATTGGCTAATTTGCTTCTTTTTCTCTCAGGAAAAGATCATGTCTGTAGATTCATTGGATGTGGAAGGAATGACAGATTTAACTATGTGGTCATGCAGTTGCAGGTCAGTGTATCAAACAGAGCTCAAAGTTTGCTTGTGTGTTTTGGTTTATTAGCCAAGCATATATGAAAATACTAGTAAAATTTTAGAGGATGACAAATTAAAAAAAAAAACAAAACAACAAAGATCATGAACGCATAGTAGTGAGCAAACCTAAATTGAGCATATCCTTATATCTTTATCCCTTGATATCCTTTCCATAATTCTCTCGGAAAGGAGAAAGTTTGCATCCTCAGAAAGACCTGACTCTTGAAAGAGTGAACTGTGATGTCTTCTGAGATAATTCACATTCCTTTGAAGTCTTCACCTGAAGATAGTCTAAAATACAATATATTTGTGCATTTTGTTGGCTTTTTTGATGAAAGTGAAAAAATACCCTTTGCAAGTAAAAGAAAACACTGAATTCACTTTACTGAAAGACTTGTTCCTGTGAAAATGGATAAAATGGGTGATTAGCACTTGAAGTTATGGGATTATTGTCCTTTATCATCTTGGTGAATATGAATACTGGAAAAAGAAGTGTGCTCTAGTTCATACTGTTGGTCATCTGTTATTTTGACAGACCAACAGTTCTGTGATGTCATGGGGGTGCATTTCCTGCATAGTATATTTTTCATCTGTTTGGTTAAGTCATCTAAGATATACTGTATAATTAAATAAATTACGTACTTTTCCTTAAAGAGGTGAGTGTAAAGAAGTCTTTGTGAGCATTTTCTCAGGGGCCTTTTTTCAGGTGTGACACAGATAAAACGTTAACTGATACTGTATGTACTAGTCTTCTAATAGAGATTAGTTTGGTCCATGTTATTTAGGAGTAGAAAGATACTAAGATTCATATTTTCAAAAATAGATTCTAAATTTAATGTTGGAGATACTCGGGGACATATACTCATTACATTTAGGTGAGATGTGTTATCCTTGAATATGAAAACAGGTAATGAGAGTGTTCTGTGCTTAACCACGAACAGCTAAAGAAGAAGTAGGAAGACTTTATGCTATCTGTGAATCTTGGTATTAGTATTTTTTTATGAAAATGTCCTTTTAATTTGATCAGGGTCGGAACTTGGCAGACCTGCGTCGGAGCCAGTCTCGAGGAACATTCACCATTAGTACCACTCTGCGGCTTGGGAAGCAGATTTTGGAATCTATTGAAAGTATTCATTCTGTAGGATTCCTGCACAGGGACATAAAACCGGTAAGTCTGCCCATTAAATCAAACAAGGAAGTAATATGTGGTCATTAGATGGCTGCATAAATAAGAATAGGCTCTATACTAGATGTTAAAATGAAAAAATGAGAAGGGACAGAAAATTGTATGTTTATTCTTCTGATAGGGCAGACTTTTTCTATTAATTAATGTTGGATTGCAACATCAGTAACTTTGGTCTTTGTCATCATTGTCTTCAGTTACTTAGGCCTCCTTGCAATTTTCTGTAGTTAAAACTTTGAACTCCTATCTGTAGCATCATGCAATCAAGAGTATTTGCCATGAGATATGATATAATGAGTTTGGCTAATGGCAATTAATATCTTCACGTAATAAATCTAAGAGAATAGATACTAGCTGTAGGTTGTATTTATAAGCTTTTCAATAGCAATTTTTTTGTATTTAATATATTTATAACAAACAAGGAAAGAAAAGACAGACTGTATGAGAAAACTATTCAGTTGTTTTATTGTGCAATTCTAATAAAATGAGTGTTGTCAAAATGTCATGAGGACCATAGCTTCCTGATAGCATCACGATTTTGTTCTTATTATTTTTTTCTGTTTTTCTTTGAATTTGTTCCTGAATTTGCATCAGCTATTTTTAATATTGCTCTATATTAAAAATATCATTAGAACGCTGAGCTTTCAAAATTTGTAAATGAGAAAAAATAAGCAAATCTTGTGTTTTCTAATAGATGCAAGTATGGCTGGTTATATCTGGCATATGTAGCTAAATTTCCTGTCAGCTGAATGATGTTTACATAAAACCTCTGATAAGTTTCTGTACATTAGGGAATTTTCGTTTTCATCACTTCTTCCTTGCAACTTTTTATAAAACTTGTATTCTCCCTGACCCATCCCCAAGACTTCACTTAATAGGGAAAGGACACAGAGGCAGTGAATGTCAAGTGAAATAGTTGAGAAGGAGTTAGCCGGAGCGCAAGATTTTAATGATGAAAACAATCCAAGTTTTGAACTGGAAATGTGTTCCTTTGTGGCTGGCAGGATGGATTGGGGACATCTTGTTATCTAGCTGTATCTTGGAGTCTATGGGCTCAAATAGGATAGAAATGGAGAATGCTGTTAGGGGATGGAAAAAACCCAGGAAATTAAATGTTGAGCGAGGAAAAACAGCAGTGTGGGGCAATATATTAGATTCATAAAAGAAGAATTTTTCTTCCCCTTTAGGAGTTATGTTGTGACTTCCATATGCAAAAGAAGGCACGATTGCTTTCTAGCATGCAGTTTTCCTGGCTTGAAAATACAAGTCCATTTTATCTTTTATTATATATCTTCTAGATAGATTATACTAAAAGCAAGCTTTGTGCTGAGCTGAAATCTTGAAATCCTTGGTTGGTTATTTGCCTCGTGTGATGAATTGGGGAATGCTGAAATTTTGTTCCATTTAAAAATAATGTTGATCATACTCATTTCAATTCATGGTTTCGATTGGGTTTTTACTCTCAACCTTTAACATTTGAAGCAGCTGTGAATTTCAGATTTATTTAGAACAGTACTGCTGTTTCACTTAATGGAAAAAGAAAAGTAGTTTTTCTAGAGTTAATTGTGTTAAGCTTCCAGCTTGCTCAGATGTGTAGTTTCAATTCCATTTCACAGAACTTGTTTTTAGCTTTATCTTTTTTTGTATCATGTAATCAATTTTAAGGGGATTTGGTGGGGAAAGACTTGAACCAATTCAGCCAACATGTTCAAACGTCATAAACTAGCAGTGTTGAATTTTTTTTAAAGGGCTAACATGGTATGTTAATCTGTAGAGGCAAATAAGAAAATTTACTGAAGCTTTTCAGAATGGATTACCTCCATAAGTCCTCACTGACTTCCTAGCTTTTATTGTTTGGTGTTGGGTTTTTTTTTTTGTTTTTTGTTTTTTTTTTGTTTGTTTGTTTTTTTAAACCTATCTATTCCCCCTCCCATGAAAAGGAAAAGGCAATTTGCAACCCTTATTCTGTATTCTGCATATATGATATTAGTGCATTTTTTTAGATAAACTTGTTAGCGCCTAGGGGACTATTTCCTGAAAATACAGAAGGAAGGCTAGAGAAGTAGAACGTGAATTTTCTATGATTCTGTTACTGCATTAATACGTGCACATATTGAAACGTGTGTGTGTTTATCTATATCTATCTGTATATGTTTTTCTTCCTAGTCTAACTTCGCAATGGGACGTTTTCCTAGCACCTGTAGGAAGTGTTATATGCTGGATTTTGGCTTGGCACGGCAATTTACCAACTCATGTGGGGATGTCAGACCAGTAAGATTTTTTCACAGTTGTCAATTTGATTAATTGAATGTGGTAATACGCTGTCTTTTTTTCTGGAGAAGTATAGGAGTTGCATTGAACTGGTAACTGATCTAAACTTGACAAACATCATCCCGGATCAGAAATGCCATGTGATTTATTGATTATATTAAAAGACTGGCAGATGGGGATGAATCAGGTTTCTGATTTTTGGCTTGAGGCAGAGGTGTAGTCTATGGGTTTTTTTGGATAATCTATCTTTTGGTTTGGAATCAAGTGACAAATAGGTTTTCATTAAATATCTGAGTAATACGCCAGAGCTGAATTTCACTTGGTATTATATATTGCATTTAAAAAAAAAAAAAATCTATGTAGGAGAAAAAAGTCAAACACTAAACTGAATATATAATCTTCTGAAAGTCTGAATAATTAAAACAGTGATAGGACACTAATTATAATATATAACAGGACATAGTTAAGTGTAGTTTCTGTATTCCCATGCGATGTAGTCTGAAGAAAATTGTAGATAAAAGCATATCAATGAGGACATTACAATTTTAAGTACAGTAGAGCCTCCCTAATTCACTGGTGGGCAGTCCTTTTGTTAATTTCAAAGTTTGAAAATGTGCAAGTCAGTGCCATGGTACATGGTGATGTTTTAAAGAAATGTATTTTCTTTATTTAGTTTACATTTTGATGGTAATACTGAGTAATGTACTAGTCAATATTGTGTAGCATATTTATTAATGTGATGCGATTTGAGTGGTAGAAGCCATCTCTACAGGATTTTCAATTTTATTTTGCCTAAGAAGTTGGGAAAGTGGCAAATTTTTGTGTGCAAATTGTGAGGTATATGAATTAGTAAGGTAAATTAGCGGGGTTCTGCTGTACTCTATTCCTTCAGCCATAATGCTGGACACTGCAATGAAAGCAAAGAGCAGGGGAGACCAACAGAGTGGCTGCTGCTGTTGGAAAGGTGAGCTAAACATTTTAAGTAGTTTTTAAATTTTTTTATTTCTCAGTTTTCTTGTCGTGTTCTGTATGTTTGGCTGCTTATAATGTTTTTCTAACTGACCTGTAATTTTGAAGAGAAAACAATTCCCAAGATTCTGTAATTCCTATATATATACACACACCAGTGGTAGTATTTTCAGAAGAAATAGGTGATAACAACAGAAAATTTAATATTTCTGCTATTCTTTCTTTTGTAACAACTCAGCTCTTGCATTTTGTTTTTCATTGCAGTGCCCTACAATGTAACTGAAGTAATTCTTCAATTTAATCTGTTTAGAATTTTCTGACAGTGTAATCCATATTAGTAGAATGGCAGTGAGGGAAAAAAAAGACAGTAGTTTTATTTGTACTTAATAGTCAGAAATGGCTCTTGTATAGATAGCAACCATACTGTTGGCCTTGCTTACTAATAAAATTTATTAATACTTTCATTAAATGTGCTATGTGCTTCTCCTTAAGGCTATCCTTCTTCTAAACTTCATTAGATTTCTTCAGCAGATACTGCAAATAACCTGGAACAATGTAAAAGCATGTTCTCCAAAAAACATAGTACTCTATTGGTAAGAACCTGTTCCTTAGTTAAGGTTGGTTATTAGATTTTTATGATAAGCCTAATTTTCTATACACCTGACTTCCACAGAAAGAATCCCAGTCCCATTGAGATTTTACATATCATTGCCGAGTCCTTGAATTCCCACGAAGTGTTCTGAAAGAATCAGAAGAGAAGTTTTGGAAATTATAGTATCAGGTTTTAGTCCTTTGGCAGCTTTATATTTCCCTCAACATTAAGGAATTCCTGGTGGCCATAAATCTGTTTGTTCAACTCAAAAAGACGGAAGAGGCTTATATGGATACTGTTGAAAGCAGAAAAATTTATGACAGGACTGTATTTCCCTCCAGAAATCATTGGCAGCACCACTGGCTAGCATATACATTCCAACAGGTGGAGATAAAAAAATCGAGTTAGCTTCAAGACTGGTAGAGAAGAAAGGTGTTGTGTAGTTCTTCGACAAAATGAAACTTAGACTGGCAAGGGGGTTGAAACTAAAAGGCAATTACAAGAATAAATTATCATCAGTTTTATAGTATAAATCTTCTTGTTAATATAGGTAGTATTCACTTGACTGAAGTTCAAACAAGAAGTTGAACAGAGGTCCTTATGGTGAGGAAGACTGCTTTATTTTGTGAAATCAGGTCAAGAAGCAAAGAGGAAGTGAAAAATTTATCAAAACATTAAGCTACCCAACATTAGACTCAGTTAATTCCAGTATGTTGTATCAAGACAGAGGAATGCAGCAGAGTTTCATACAACTTCAGTGTGATAAGGTGTTCTTTTTTCAGATCTGTTATAAAAAGAAGAATTATAAAACATGGGCATCCATGGTTTTATTCCAGTATTTGACTGAAGTATGTGCTGGTGACTAGTGATACATTCAACCATCCATTCGGACCCTTCTGTGTTTCTGTTAAGCCTGTGCTTATTCTAGTCTCAATCTTTTCTTTTGTCTCTCCTCTCTGGTTTCCTTTCTACATCCACCTCCTCATATTGCTTTGCTTCCAGTTACACTAATTTCTCTTCTCCTTGTAGTTTTGGTGCCCACTGGAATAGTACAATGCAAATAAGTGAAATTTTCTTTGCTCTCAGTTTCTTTTCTTTGCACCACAATGAAACCTGAAAGCATTCTGAAGGAGTGAGAGAAAAGAAATTCAGGCTGTTGCAGCTCTGGATTGAATTATGCCTCATGACAGATAGAACATTTGAAGAATTTAGATGCCTGATTCAAACAAGGCTGTATTGAGTTTGTGTGAAATTTAGGTTTTCAAAAGCTCATGCATAATCAGTTTTGGGTGGCTAGTAGAATATTCCTTTGCATCATCATGGTACACTCTCAAATCCCTCTTTGTCTGTCTTCATTCCAAGGCACACTGGGCATATAGGCTTCCTACAAATTATTGTGGGGGTTAATAAACAAAATAAACATTTGTTTCAGCTGCATTCAAGAACAGTTTGAAATGATGTGCTGAATTAAAAGCAAGCAGCTACAAAAACAGTCATCTAACATGAAGAACTTCAGCTTGAATTGGTACTATGCAGAAAGTTTCAAGTGGCTGAATGCAGAATCTTCTATGGAAAGTAGTGGCCAATGTTTATGTGCAGATTTTACTACAGGTGCCATATATGATATGTTGGCAGTGAAGTTCACAAACAGGCAGCAGTGCTAACGAGTCTGGAGAAATTTTAATGAAGTTCCAGCAATATTCCAATAGAAAATGTTTATGCTTTAAAGTAGAAATGAAGATTCATTCAGGTTAGAGAACTTAAATATTTTTGGTACTATCTGTAGTAATTACTTTTTTGTTTCACATTGTTATTACAGTAGTTGCCAAACATACCTGTTTTCATTACAGAAAATGCATTGATGACGCAGACACTTCCCTTGCATGGACTTGCGTCTCCCTCATCTTTTCTATGGTGTAGAGAACCATTCTGAACTTCAGTTTCTTCATATGCACTTGCCTGTCTATAATAGTACAAATCATGGCCAATGGAACTAAGTCTCCCATGCATCATATTAATTTAATTGCAGGGTTTTAATGAGTTATCATAGACACTTTTGGGGCAAATTTTACAGTAGCATTGGATCTATTTGTGTTCACTGCAGTCTGTTTTCTCATTTTGCTGCCATGCTTTTCTACCTTCCCAAAATGGCTGCAAAATTAAGTTAAAAGCAGCTCTATCTTCCCTGATAAATTAAATTATTCTCTAGAGTAAATAGATGTTACTACAGCAAAAATTGCTCCCAGGATTTTTGTACACTATAGACAAACAAAGCCTATGTTTAAGCACTGCTTATTTCAGTTCAACTTGAGTGTAATCTATCTTTTTCTCCCTCGTGGGAGCACTGATTTCTTGAATTCTCATTTGGTTGTTGTTTATTGCTAGAGAGAAATTTTACAATGAGACATTTGACACATTAACTAGAATATTTTAATTTATGATTTATTGTGAAATAAAATAAGATTTATCTCACTGTTTTGTTTCTTCTGCTGTTGTTTACCATAAGCAGTGTTTATTGCAAAGTTCACAACACAAAGCTCCTCTGGTTCAGTCTGCCTTGAAATTAATAGCAGCTCATATATTAGTAAGTTGAAATTATTTTATTTGTTAAAAAATAAGTATTAATTAAATTATCTAGGGATCAATATAATCAAGCTTGCAAAGAAAATTGGGTAGGTAGATCAGTCTACAATTGAAGAAAATGTTTAGGTTGTGTTTACTGAGAGATTTTAGCATCCAGAATTTTAAAATTTCTGTAATTATGCCATCAGAACTAATTTATAGCTTCTCCCACGCCCATGTGATAACGACATACCGTCTATTGACATCTTCTTTTCCTGTGCTGGTTTTTCTTCTCAACATTACTAGCTTTCATCTTCTGTGATCCCTGTCAGCTTTGTCTCCTTTTCTCAGTTTTCTCCATTTTCCATTAATACAAGTCTTAAACCTGCATCCACAGAGTTTCTGCCTCTTTATCTTTGATGACAGTCTTCCTTTATCTGACTTCCCTCTGGCTCCAACTTCTTTCACAATTTAATTTCAAGTCTTCTTTCTTCAGTGTATCCCTCTCTAGTTTATGTTCCCTCCTTTCCCCCTTTATCTTCAGATAGCCTCATTCATAAACACATTTTTTAATCTCTAGGCACATGATTCACGTTCATGATGTCCCTGTTCCAATACTGTTTCCTTCTGTTTAAACTAAAACTGTGTCATCTGTCTCTGGTGTCTTTGTGAATATCTTATGATGAACTCAAACTCAACGTGTTCTTAGTCTCCTTTCTCCTGTGTCAACCACTCAGCGCTACTTCTGTTCCTAATCACTGCATGTGATACTATCTTCCTGTCACCAAGGCTTACTGGCAGTTTTGACTTGGTATGTCTTTACATCCAGTCTGTGTATATATCCTGACAGTGTTTTCTGTATGCTATGTGTATACATTCATATATGTATGTATGGGGTTGGTTTGTTTGTTTATTTATTTCATTCACAAACCTGAAGTTCTTGTGTAGGCTCACCATCCCCTGACCTGACTGTTATAGTATCCTTTTTCTGGTTTGATGAATACAAGGTTTTTGCCTTGACAAACACCAAAATTCAGGGTGCTACTACAGACACAATTTATGTGATTTGTTTTGATTATGTTACCCTTCCAAAGTGCATCAAACAAGCTACTTACTCTCATTTTTAAGGCTCTTAAGGATCTCTGCCCGCACAGCCTATTATCTTTCATTCACAGTAAAGATAAGCAACAGTAAAGATGGTGACCTGCCTCCATTACCTGCTTCTGGATTTGTAAAGAAAGGAACTTCATTCTTTATTTCAGACTGTTCCTCATGTTGGAAGGGAGATTTCTGTAACCACCGAAAACCTCACTGTTTTCTTTTAAATCTCTGTTGGGAAACAAAACTGGAAAAGTATCATCATTTTCTGTAGGAGTTGAAAATAATCTTTGTTTGACCCTTAAACCTTCAAATACAGTCTGTTATGACTGTAATTATTATTTAAGGTTTAAATGGAAGGTGTGCTTAACAGCAAAAAGCAGAATTTAGCACCAGTCTATATAGAACTACACAAAGATGGAGATAATACTGCATACGGAAAATATTATCTTCTAATATAAGAAACCATACATGAATGGTAGGAAGTGTTATTTATGTATGTGCTGTGTACATATTGCTGGCTTCTTATTTTGAATTACTGAAAAAAGTAGTTCCAAGACTGCATTTTCACTTTGGCTGTTATTAGTCGTTTCTTATAGACAGGTTTGGAGGGAGGATTTTTTGTTGTAGTTTTGTTATTTTCTTCCTGAGAAGTTATGATGTCTCCTTAGACTTCTTACCTAAAAGAATGGTCAAGGCAGAGAGCTTGGAGTGAGAAAGCCTTTCTTGAGCATTATCCCAACTAATTCCATGAAGGGTTCAAGCCATACTTCTGTATTAAAGGATCCCCCAGAGTTTTGCTGTAATGCTTGTCAGATCCTAAGACATCTTAGTGTCATTTTCAGAGATGTCGTTCATCTTTGTACTACCCATCTTAATGTTAGCCTCCATGGTGATTTAGCACCGTTAAAACCATGCTACTGGGGAGTCCGTTCAGCTGTAGCTGCTCCTATCTAAATACTGTTTTGAAAAATGCAGGTTTAATATAAAGAGCTTCTCAGAAAGTAATATTTAAAGAACAGGAAGAGGAGTCCCAAGTGAGCAATTCAGTTGTTCAACACTTTTAGTGCTTACTGCATTTTTCATTGCATTTTGGAGTGTCACATGTGGACTGTCTGTTTACAGAGTTGAGGAGCGAGCAGTTTTCAGCCCATTTCACTGCTTTTTCCCCAGTGGGATTTGCAATAGCATGATTTTTCACCCTTGGATTAGATTATCTAAAATGACCTTCATTTGGTTTGCAGCAGCCAGATGACAGTATGACTGATTTTGAAAGTAAAAAATAAGACTTGAAGGAGATATATTGTAGTTTATCCACCAAGATTATGATGGAATCTAAGAAATTGCTTCTGTAGGTATTAATGTCTTTATTCCCACATTTTTGTATCCATCAAACCCCCTTTTTCAAGAAAAGTACAGAACAGTCACAAAGCTTAAGCTTTTGAATTCAGTAAGCAGCAGTTTTCACATGAACGGCTGCTACAGGATGCACTGATTTTTGCATATCTGAAGGACACAAATGATTCACGTGAAGTATCTGTTTCTCTTCTTAATTATCAGGTTTTCCTCATTTATTAACTCAGGGACCTAGCCAATGATGTGTTGTTTGGGTCATCCATTCCACCTGACCCAAGCTTTCAATACAAAGGATGGCATGGAGTTAAAGAGCAGAGGAGTTCCACCAGTTTTTAAAATTGGGAATAAATTGCTATAAACATAGAATCATATGTTTTTTGTCTGTAAAAACTAGTGTCAAATTTCTTCCTTATTCTTCCTGGTTTTCCTTGTACTTCTGTCATTGCCTTTTTTGCTTTTTTACATAAGCTTCTTTTCCCACATTGCAGCTGAAATAGCCTTTTCCCTCTAATTCTCTCTGCAGAATACATTATTTCTTCCTCCAATGATATCAGAACTCTTTTTCAGAAAACAATGAAATAATACATCTCCAGTGTATTTCCCAAATATTTTAGTTGTAGCCATCTTTATTCCCTTCCCTACGAAGTGAATGCAGAGTTTCTAAGTCTTATTTTTACACATCAACTGTGTAGGTAGTAATCTGTTGTAAAGTTGGTAAAAAGGGATAGAATTGATTATAAATGTAATGGTTGGATTACTTAACTGTTGGAGAAGGAATAATCTCTTCTGCTATTCCATAATCATTATCTGGACTGTAACTTTAAATTCAGCTTTTTGCTTGCAGGAAAATATCAACCCTCTTTATAAAGAGGAGTAAGAGTTCATTTTGGGAAATTATGGGAAGGAGTATTTTGAGAGACGATTTTATGTAATGAAAATGTTTGTGTTCAAGCTTTATTAGTCTGCCCCAGTGTTTGAACATACTGGCAAAAGGAAATACCTTTATTACTCATCTTAAGGACCCAGGGTTTTTAGATTCTCTTGGGTTATTCAGTCAGCAGAGACAGTTTCCCACTTGTTCCAGGTATTAGCCTTAAAACGAAATAGTTGTAGTTGCAGTTTTCTTATTATAGTATCTTTTTACTACAATGGTCTGCTTCAGTTGATCAATCTTCAAAACTGAAAGAAAAATAGATTAACATAAAAATATAAAGAAAAAAAAAAAGCTTTGCAAACTTTTTCATGCTACAAATAGTTCTCTCTCAGAAGAATTACTGTAAGATAAGCTATTTTTTAACTGCTAATTTTGAAATGGATTCATTTTAACAAAATTGACCTGTCATACAGCTGTCTGAATGACTATGTTTGTGAGAAGCTAACTTCAGAGAGAGAGGGATATGTCCCTTTTATCTCAGTAATAAGATATTTGTAAAATGTCTGAACATGTTGAAGAGAGTAGTGAAGGGCTGCAGTTCATTAAGTTGTATGATCTGACACTATTACCTGGTTAGAACTTAAAAGTCAGAAACAAACATTTATTTGCAGCTTGTAGGATTGTGAAGGATGTAAGAAAGGAAGTAATGCCAAACGTGTATCATAATGTTGCTTGGAAGAATCATAGAATCATAGAATCATTAAAGGTTGGAAGAGACCTCCAAGATCATCGAGTCCAACCATCAACCCAACATCACCATACCCACTAAACCATGTCCCTAAGCGCCTCATCTACCCGTCTTTTAAATACTTCCAGGGATGGTGACTCAACCACTTCCCTGGGCAGCCTCTTCCAATGTTTAACCACTCTTTCAGTAAAGAAATTTTTCCTTACATCCAATCTAAACCTCCCCTGGCGCAACTTGAGGCCATTTCCTCTCATCCTTTCGCCAGTTACTTGGGAGAAGAGACCGACACCCACCTCGCTACAACCTCCTTTCAGGTAGTTGTAGAGAGCAATGAGGTCTCCCCTCAGCCTCCTTTTCTCCAGGCTAAACAACCCCAGCTCCCTCAGCCGCTCCTCATAAGGCTGAGGTGTAGAATAATTCACACTTGCTTAAAAATGAGAGCTTATGTAATGTTATTTTATATTTTCTGTTCAATTTACTTAACCTTGTTTTATTAGCTAAAAACCTTGAAGTCTGACTTAAACATATAATGAAAAAACTTAAAACTTTTCAGGTGAGATCTTGAATGCAAACGTCATATTCTAGACGTAGGTAGTACTAGCATTATATGCCTTAGAGTACAGATGAAATGTACCTATTCTGCCACTTTATCTATATATTGTATATTCACTTTAAGAGTAATAGGAAAAGGTATAACTCTTTCAGGTAAGGTCTTTGGAAACATATTCACTCTATTAACATATAGTTCACTATTTACAGTGGGTAATTTTGGTCAGGATTTTTTTCTGTATGTGGATTCATGTGCATTGAAGATCTAGTACTATTTTAATAAATGAAATTGTTCTGAACACCCAAATGGCGGTATCTAAAAAGTAAAATATCAGTCTCTAGTCTGTTCTAAACTGTGAGAAACATATATAAACAAACGGCACATGAACAAATTCTTCTGCAACTATGCTGCTGTTCTCAGTGGTTTGAACCGTGGCTCTTTGTCCATTTTATTTTTGTTTCTTGGAACATATTTTGACCACATATACTTTTGGGAAACCTTGAACAATGATATGTGTGTAGCTGGGAATAGGATGAAGAATATGGAAACTTGGGCAGTAGTGTGTGTGTATAGGCTTCTGAAACTAAGTTTTACATGTTGGGGACAGTACTAGGATGCAGGTATTTGGGGTAGATAGAATGGAAGTTGATAAGGAAACACTCATAGGTGGAAAGAACCTTGTCTGGTGATGGAAAAGATCGGAAGAGAGG
>NW_008824350.1:1924187-1929058 GCF_000699105.1 Pygoscelis adeliae
TGGAAAAGAGCGGAAGAGAGAAAAATGTGTGTGGGAAGGAGAACAAAAACTGCTGGGGCTGATGTAGGCTATTAAAAGAAGGAAGGAGGAAACAGGGGCAGGGGAATAAATTGTTGGAGAGAGGAAGCCAACAATTGAATTAATGGTGTAGATAAGAACTGATTACTGCAAAGCAGGGTAATTAGAATTTAATTGTGGGGAGACTCTCTCTAATCATCAGGCAAATACATTTAGCAGGATGCAAATTTAGTATATTTACGAGATTCATATTCTACTGTTTAGTGCATTTTGAGAGTGTTGTCAAAGGGTTATTTTACCTACCATTTTGTTTCCCATTGTCCTAGTGATAGCTGAAGTAAGTAGTACTAGCATCTGTTTTTTCTTGCGACAAAGAATAAATGATTCTTTTTGAATGTAAACCTAACTTCATATAGCCTTCAGTTTACATGTTTCTATTTACATGATGTTAATGGAAAGTGAGGGTGTCAGCTGTAGTACAGAAATAGAAAACCTTGAGGGACAAAATCCGAAGGACATTTGCATTCTTTACATCATCAGTACTACAACTAGCTCTTGGGCAGTTGTCAACACTCCTGTTTTAAAGTAAATGTTGACCACAACTGTTCTTTGAGGTACTATTAAATTTAATATAAAGAAAGCAAAATAAAAGAAAAAAGAAGCCACTAGTCTGCTCTTAAACGGATTAACTTTTAAAAATGAATTTGAGGTCAGAATTCTTTAAAAATCCATAAATTCAACCATCATGTATTATCACAGGCCTGAGTTTTGTGGTCTTTTATTTATGTGGACTTCAAGTTACAAATAACTGAATTGTATTTGTTTTACAAAGAAGATAGGATAACATGTATGCAAGCTGAGCTGACAAAGCTAGGGAGGAGCACCATTGAAAAACTATCCACAAGAAGGTGGTGTTTCGATAAAAGCTTTTTATCTAAAACATCTGTGTTTTTCTACTCGGTATACAGGTCTCACTGACTGGCAGCCTAAAGAATTATTCAAATTAACAGCCAGTCGCCTGAGTTTGGTGATTTGGACTCGGCAAAGATGAATGAAGGAGAAAACTCCTTTTTGCCCAGTTTGGTGCTTAGTTTGGAACGTGGGCTTCCTCTTCGAAAGTATCCTGGGTTAAAAGGTATTCTGAGGATACTGTGTTTTATCTGTGGAACTGTTGTATTTTTGATAAATTAGGCTTTTTAGGTCAAAGGGGGAGATATACCCTATGACTGCTTTTCCCCTTCTCCCCACCTTTCTCCTGCCCTTCCCAGTGACTAGATTTTAGGTCATTCTTCAGCTGTTATTTAAACAAAAAGAAGAGCTTAGGCAGAGTTCTCGCCCACACAGGTTTGTTTAGCATGACCTTAATTTCAAGTGTCTAAACTTTCCTGTATTTATTTGAAATAAGTAAAAAATCAAAATTACATTATTTTAACATACATTAAGGAGGTTTACAATATTTTAGATCTAACTTGCTAGATTTTTTTTTTTACCTGGAAATTTGAAATCTTAAACCTTACCAAGCTGGGAAGTCCTGATTTTAGAACAACTAGGAAATGTAGCACTGTTTTTTTCTGATATGTTTTGCATTAAAGGAGTCACAAAACTCTTACTGTAAACATTAACAAAAGTATTCAAAGGAGACAGTATCCACCAAAAATTTTCTGAGAAGTTACTCATGCTCTTTACTGGTGACCTGTCAGTAACAAAATTGTCTCTGACTCCTGCTAAAGCAGAAGATACACCAGCCGCTGTACAGTCTGACCCTTAGAAAAATGCAGTGAAAGCAATTGTGAACACAAATGTTTAGATCTTTTTATTGTCTAGGGAAGCAGTTAGAAACCTGTTCACATCAAAAAATGAACATGTTATTCTATTCAGTTGTTTATGTACAAAATCAGATAAGTGCTGCTTGTCTTTCTTCAGTGCCCTCAGGTTCTGAGGATTTTTCAGCAAATGAGTTTTTATCTTCATGTTTCACTTTAGGATGACAGATGGTGTCCTGGAAATATACTTTAAGAAGCTGAATTCTTTAAAAAAAAAAATCCCAACAAAAACCCCAAAACAAAACAACCCCCCAAAAAACAACAAAAAACCCCTGCACAGAGTGCTGCACAGAAATGTGTTGTTAAATATCAAACCAGAGTATTAAATACATTTTGAAAGCTTTCAAAGTCTATTGTACTTCAGTTAAATACAAGGGTAGAAGGTATACATATCTTATATATTCTTTCTTTTACTTTGTTCTTCATGAAAATCTGGGAACGGTTATGCATTTGAATTGCATGTTGTCTCTTTCTTTTAGTATTCTGGATTATCTTGATTGCTGAGGAGGACTAGAGAATACTTCCATCTTATTCTACCTTACTTCCTGTCATCTTGGGAGAAGAATTGCAGATTGTTTATTTCTGTGTTTGGAAGAGAACATAGTTTTTATGGTACTGAAAGAGTGGAAGCTATATCCATTAAATGCTTTTTATGATGGGCAAAAAAGCGGGATAATTTTAAGAACTAAAGGAGCAGTGGTGAAACTACACTCTTGTAAGAAAAAAGATCACTGCAAATCTTTTGTCCTCTCTGAAGGCAATTTGGACCCACGGACTGCTTAAAGATGGATTGCTCATATATGCTTCTCAATCTCCTTTTCAAGTAAATGCTGTTAGAGCCTGATCTGCAAACATTGATATTACTTTAAGAAAAAAGTCTCAGAAGTGGTCCACAGACAGTACTGTCTTAAACTTGTGCAGTTTTCTTTATTTGCCCCAGTGCCACTGATGATTTAGAATTTCAGTAACTACTCCTGAATACCTTGACTGCGTGCATTTATTATAAATAAGAGTCTATATACTGGAAGTTGTTCGAGAATAGTTGCTGAACATTGCATTCAGAATAAAATTTGGATTAAATTGAGACCACCTATTAAATTTAAATGATTGGTAGCACTTTGGTCAGCTCCAGAAAATTGTGAAATTTATCAGGTTTTGGTTTTATTTAAAGAGCAGGAAGATACATTGTATCTTCAGCAGTTCCTTGATACATTCTCTGCTTTGAGTGACACAGATTAAAGCAAAATCCAAGAACAACTAGGACATGTTTTATGCGTACAGTATTAAATGGCAGTGGATTATATGAAAAATAATTAAATAGTAGAAAAAAATTTCAGGGAGCTATTTCAATTAATAGTGCTTCATACTAAGCAGATAATAAATAATTGGCTAAAAGATGTTAACTGGTCTAAAAAGACCTCTCTTCCAAACCTGACTAAAACTGTTGAAAGCCAGATGCTGCAGGGTAATGGTCCATGTAATTTTGTTAAATGTACTGTTCAGTGGTTGTTTCATCCTGTTGAGAAGCATTTTGTCGCTGGCATTTACCTTATGCTATCTTTTCTGAGTGATGTTCTCTCTCAGTCCCTAACAGTACGTTACACAGGGATGTGATTAGTCGAGGATGGCGTATTTGCACCTAAACAAGTAGAATTGTGTTTATTTTTCCTCTTGAAATCTTCTCATCTTCCTCAGCTATACTGCCTATCTTATATTTAACACGTCACTTAAACTTGCAATACAGTTTTTGGGCTCCTCTTCTTCATTTCATTTTTACCTTCAAGTTGTCACTAAATCATATTATTTTCTCACTGAAACTTATGCAAACTTCTCTAAAATTTATCCACATGCCTTCTGTCTTCTGATAAAATTTTCATCAATCCTTAGGTTATTTCTGTATCAGTTATAGCAACAATTTCTTTCTAGTGTCCTCTTTTCACTGTCACTCTTGTGTGAGTAGAGTTTACTGGAGTCATGTCTCACTAATAATTGCACTGCTGTGTAGTTAGGCTGCTGTTGTCTGGGCTGCAAGTGATGAATGTGACAAAGAAGTGTTTCTGCAGTTGTAGGTGCTACGGTACTATACATGATATGTTACAGGGAGGAATTTGAGCCTGAAGATAATCCTGTTTTATCCTTCCCTTTTATCCTTTTCATAACCTCTTTCTGAAAAACACAAGAACTTGAATAGTTCAGCACGCATTCTCAAGCTTAGCATGGAGGCACCCTGTGACATGGAGCAAGAGCTACGTAACTATTCAGACATGGCATAAGAAGCACTCAAGAGCCTTCCAGTGCTCCCACGGGGCTAATCTGCTCAGGCTCAGCAAAGGGTTCTCTTCATTACTGCTGTACCAGACTAATAACACCATTACCCTCTCCTCCTTACTGTCATAGAAAGATTCAAATTATGGGAAGGATGATGGAGGAAGCAAAACGTGTTAGTAAGTTCCTGTCTGTATAATAGTCCTCTGAGGCTTTTACACATTGATATACTTTAGAGTAGACCTTTCATAAGTTGGCTCATTGAATGAACACACCATTATTTTGCAACATAATTTTTTGGAGCAGGGAAGTGACAAAAAGTTACTTTTCCTCCTCAGCGTTTGCATGAAAGCTGTGCGTGATGTACTGGACACCTCAACGCTAATGGTTACAAAGCAAAGACCTGTGCATGCTAAAATTTGGCACAAGAAGTTCCCAGGATGAAATGTCTATAACTGGGCAATCCTAAAACCGGAATTCTTTTTATTAATTTCTACATTGTTTGTGTTGCGGTTTAACCCAGCAGGCAGCTAAACACCACACAGCTGTTTGCTCATTCCCTCTGCCCCCACTGGGATGGGGGAGAGAATTGGAGAGAAAAAAAAAAGTAAAATTCGTGGGTTGAGATAAAGACAGTTTAATAGGACAGAAAAGGAAGGGAAATAATAATAATAATAATAATGATAGAATATACAAAACAAGTGATGCACAATGCAATTGCTCACCACCCACCGACCAATGCCCAGCCAGTTCCTGAGCAGCGAT
>NW_008824350.1:1929080-1948871 GCF_000699105.1 Pygoscelis adeliae
CCCCGCACCCCCCCCCCCAGTTTATATAGTGAGCATGACGTCATATGGCCAGTTTGGGTCAGCTGTCCTGTCTGTGCCCCCTCCCAGCTTCTTGCTGGCAGAGCATGGGAAGCTGAAAAGTCCTTGACTAGTGTAAGCACTACTTAACACACTGATGTTTTAGTTGTTGCTATCAACATTATTCTCATACTGAATCCAAAACACAGCACTGTACCAGCTACTAGGAAGAAAATTAACTCTATCTCTGCTGAAACCAGAACAGTTTGTCTAATGAAGACAGAAATTAATGTGAAGAAGGCACTGAACACAGTGAAGTAATGTCAGGCATTAAATGGCTATGTAACTTGCAGCGATTCCTCCCTACCAAATTCTTTCAACCGATCTTTACCAAATCATTGTGCGTTCCACTTAACCCTTCAGATTTTCCCTTTCTTCCTTCCCAGGTCTGTGATTAGATTTCATGAAATAGGGGAGAGGAATAGAGTGTATGAAGTATCAGAAAATGCAAGGGAAAAACAGGAGGAGAAGGAGTGGGAAAAGGGTGACTGAGAATGAATATTATTTACCTGCCTCACTCCCTCTCTACTGCAGAAGTGAAGATAGCAGGTGCTGAAACAAAGAACAAGAAACATTTGGTGATAGCCTCAAAGGTGTCATGTAAATGCCTCAGTGAACTTTAAATCTGGCGGTAGTTCCTCTGTATTAGTGTGAAGCTTTGTGTGGGCTATCTAGCCTGGAAAGACCACTATGCTCCGCCAAGACCAAAAGTAGTGTCTGTCTCCGTAGAGCATTGCGCTGGGTCAGCTGCTTCTTGAAATAGTTTTTAGAAATATTTGTTCTAATCTATATGAAGTGAGGAAGAAGACATGACAGGGAAGTGGGGTGTGATGCAACAAAGTAGATTATGTCCAATTTTTCATTGTTGCCGGCTTACTGAGGAGTTTGACATGATGGAATAAGTTGGCAAGTTGCAGTTTTAACTTGAACCATAGAACAGGCATTGTAATCATGTATTTTGAGTCAGCCTCCTAACACTTCTCTTCAGCACTTCTTGGGAAGATTCAAGAGCTGGGACTGTAAAACATTAAAATAATGTTTTAGTAATAGTAATAGTTTAGTAATAAAGTAATAGTTTTGTACTGAACTCTCTACAAATCAGCAGAAAGGCATAGAATGAACAAGAAATTATAAACAAAGGAGTATTTTAAATCTTTAGTGTGTAAATCTTAATTTATTTTGAATAATGTTGTTGCACTGATTGTGTGTTTTCCAGCAATTAGCAAAATCAGTTCAGCTATTATGGCACAGATAAAAATAAAAGAAGGAGCAATAGAGATGTATGTGATATAATTCAGCTGCCAAATAGAATGCA
The DNA here is from genome assembly GCF_000699105.1 of Pygoscelis adeliae. NCBI lineage: Eukaryota > Metazoa > Chordata > Aves > Sphenisciformes > Spheniscidae > Pygoscelis > Pygoscelis adeliae. Next base: position 1,930,453 of record NW_008824350.1, read on the forward strand.
TTAAGCTCCTGAAAATAGGGTTGGAAACTATTTACTGTATGTTCTTTGTTTCTAAAATAAATATTTTTATTAATAAATAATGATTCGAAAGTAGCATTGGAAGAGAGGACTGGGGTAATTTTTTTGGAAACCTGACTATCCCTTCCTGTTATAGCCCACTTCTGCCTTTCCATGTCTATAAAATTAAATTTTGTACATTTTGCTACTGTAGGACAAAGGCAATGTCTAAAGAACAAATATTTTAAAACTATGTTTTCAGCTTTTCTTCACTAAATCTGCATCAGTCAGACTACATTACATATATTTTTGGAATTAGATGACATTTGCAAGATTTCCTTCTAAATTCTGAGCTAAGTATTTGATAGTTCATTTTTTAAAAAGCTATCAACTACTTCAAAGAAAAAAAGCTTTGTTTCAGTAAATGGAGTTCTGTTGAAGAGTCTAAGATGACTATCTTTTCCTTATAACTTTCAGTTCTGTAGCAAAGGAATTGTTATATAATATCAGAGCCATTCAATTCAAGATGTAAACATATAGCCTCATTCTTACATAATAACCTATACATACTCCTTAATTCTTTCCCTCATGTCATCTAAGTCAGCAAAGACTGGAGCCTAATTGATCTTCATTGTTTCTTAAATCTCAATAACTATGGAAATAATTATTTGCTGGAGAGACTAAGCCAAGAGCCCTTTGTTTTATTGGTTTTATAAGCAGGAATCTGCACTTCTGCCTTTCCATGTCTATAAAATTAAATTTTGTACATTTTGCTACTGTAGGACAAAGGCAATGTCTAAAGAACAAATATTTTAAAACTATGTTTTCAGCTTTTCTTCACTAAATCTGCATCAGACTACATTACATATATTTTTGGAATTAGATGACATTTGCAAGATTTCCTTCTAAATTCTGAGCTAAGTATTTGATAGTTCATTTTTTAAAAAGCTATCAACTACTTCAAAGAAAAAAAGCTTTGTTTCAGTAAATGGAGTTCTGTTGAAGAGTCTAAGATGACTATCTTTTCTTTATAACTTTCAGTTCTGTAGCAAAGGAATTGTTATATAATATCAGAGCCATTCAATTCAAGATGTAAACATATAGCCTCATTCTTACATAATAACCTATACATACTCCTTAATTCTTTCCCTCATGTCATCTAAGTCAGCAAAGACTGGAGCCTAATTGATCTTCATTGTTTCTTAAATCTCAATAACTATGGAAATAATTATTTGCTGGAGAGACTAAGCCAAGAGCCCTTTGTTTTATTGGTTTTATAAGCAGGAATCTGCATGAGTTGAAAGAATTATATTAGTCATTTGAGGCTCCGTTTCTGAATTAGTCATAACTTTATAGGGAAGACAAGGGAGTTAGTTTGGAGAGGTTTGTGCAGACATTATTTTTTTAATAAAGAGATTAAAATAACTATTAAATTGTTAGGGTTCAAAAGTTTTTGAAGTAATGCATAGCTGTGTTATACCTACCAGTGTAACGCTATTTACTGTGTTTGTCTGCCATAACCTCCTTCAAGGACATAGAGGGAGATTATTTAAGGCACAATCTTATAATGTATGTATGTAGCATTCTCAGCATCCACTGAACATAATCCTTGCAAGTTTGATTGTATTACTGACAAAGAAGAAATGAAGGAAATCAGTGTTATAGAGACAGGCAGCTGTTGTCTCGTGTGTGATAGTACAAGGTGAAAAAAGCAGGTAGTGAGTTAATGTAAAAGATGAAAAAAGAGCATTATGAATTGACTTAGAAGGTGACACAAGTAGAATGGATATATGAATTTAATGTGGTGTGATATTATTTTGTAACATCTCTATGGAATATTCTTGCAATAATTAAACAAAATGAAAATCTTAAGAACATCATTTATGGTTATTTCTTTGAGAGGAAGATTCTTTGTGACCTGGTGTTTGGGGGTTTTTGGGTGAAAAATAAAAAGAATACACAATCTATTAATATCCTGCCTGAAGGAACAGGTTGATAAATAGCTGAGATATGAAAAAGATTTAATTCTCATAATACAATACTTTGTTGCAGTATATTGGTTTTTTTTCTCCTTTCCTGTGGTGTGCAGAACACTGGTATCATATCCAAACAATCATTGAACAACTTAATTTAGAAATTCTGGTGTGCACTATAGCTGTTCTATGTTCTGATATAGCAGTTCCTTTATTTTCTGTAGAACTGACAGATGCTGATGGGAATGGGCTTTACAGTCCTTTAAAAAAAAGAGAAATAATTTTTCCACTGAGATTTGATATTATCTTTGAAAAAAAAATATTCTGTGAATGGTGAAACTTACTGCTTTCCTATGGTTTTGTGTACTGCTTCCCTTATGCCCTCCAAATTTCTTAGTATTTTCAGCTTCATACTACATCCTACCTTTCTGACCAGTACAGTTTTGGGACTAGGCATGTGCTTACTTGCCATCTAAAATACATGCTGACTGACCAACTGATTGGGGTCCCTCAAGATGGATGTGAGCCATTTTAATTGAATTTTAGCTATCTGCCTCTGTGTCAAGGTACTAATTTGGGTTCTGTCTTTAATCACCAATTTTCATTAAACTTGCAGGAACTGAAAGTCTTTGAGAGCTCTTCTATTTGTTTGAAATTAAAAGCTATTATAGTGGAAAGACAGATGGTTTGGTCCAGTAAAATTTGTTTCCTCATGAAAATAGAAGCAAACCAAAATCAAAACAGAAACTTTAGTTTCTAATTCTTTCTGAGCTATGGACTAAATTCTCCGCTGAGTTATGAAAAATTATTTTGAATAGCTTAAAGAAGGAAAGTGTGTTATTTTATGTACATTAGCTTGCTTGAGACCTTTTGCTTCTCATCCTTAGTTGAAAATAGGTCTACTACTGAAATAGGTGTACTGCTGGATTGATGCAACTCTTTAATGTATGGTATTATCATTATAAATACTAAACATGATATGTACAAAACAATTAAAAATGAAGGTCTCGGTTCTCCAGTCTGCTAAGAGCACAGGACTTCCCATAATGCAGAACAACCATAACATTTTTACTTATGGAGATAAGTAAAACAATATTCTGCTGTCTGGGTAAATTCTATGCCAGAGCATTAGCTGGCTTACGTTAGGTATTCTTCCTCTTACAGTAATCTCTGCTTCAGCTGCTGGTATAAGAGGAAGAGGAAAGATTGCACAGGGCAAAGCAAACATACACGGCAGATTTATCCTGTGTGATTTTTCACTGCAGTAAGTTCAGGTTTGTGACAGACACTTAGTAGGTTGTTACCATCTCCAGCCCACCAGACTTTTTGTCTGCTCATGAGTCAGCTTTGGAATGATTGCCGTTTTCAGCTAGTGCATCACATCGGCTAAGTAAATACTCCAGATTGAAAACTGAGTAGCTCGGGAGCTGGTTCATGTATCAAATATTGCTGTCTTAGAGATGGTGATGCTCTTTGCAGCACAGGCAGTTGGAGTTAAACTTTCATTTGTCACCACATGTCTGTTAGAACCCACAATAGCAAAATTTAATCGTAAACTTGTAAACGATGTTAACTCGGCTTGTTACCCAGCTTCTGCTGGAACTAAGTAGCATAGGATCAGACAGCTACATTCAATTTTTGGAAATCAGAATTTTTGTTTAGGTAGATCTGAGTCCAAATAATATATCACACTGACAACTGGTAGGAGATAGGTTGATAAAAGAGTTATAAGTGCAAGTACTCTGTTATTAGTGTCTGATGTGGTTTTTATAGGGAGCTAAAAGTGTGGGTTTGAAGAGCTGTATATACAGTGAAAACTAATTGAGATGTATAATAAATTGTAATGGCAATTGTATTTCAACTGCTTGATCTTTCCTTACCCAGATGATTCCTGAAATTTTCATTTACTTTAAACTGGTGCTAACACATGCTAGGCATTAAATTAGATTGCAAAGCCTATATCCACAAAAAAGGGGAGATGCGAATGTGAATTGTTGAAGCCATTTGGTATGAAAAATGGTTCCAAAGAATTGGAACTGTGTATAGTTCCAATCCTGGAAATATATTCCTGTTGGGTAAAAGAACTAGGAAATTGACTTTTTAAAGGGAAAAGATAAGACAGGAGGATTCTGCATTTAACAAAGGGAAATAGAGGTAATGTAGGTGGCTGCTTCTCTACCCACACCCCTATGTGCTTTAGAACTCTGCTTTAGAGGCAGCACCGAGGAGCTGGGGTTCACTGCTTGAGCTGGTTTCTCAATCCAATTCTGAAGACACTTAAGAATTCTCAGTCATTGCCTGACTGATAGGAAAAACCGTGGTGTGTGTCAGATATAAAGAATCATTATTGTTTTATTTTTTCATGTTTATTATCTAGTTTCCATGACTGCAGTAAAAAGTTAACGTTTTGCTCTGCATAACATTTCCAACATTGTGCAGAGCAATAAACCCAGAACATTTATCTAGAGATACTGAACTGAGCTAAGGAGTGTGATTTGCCTCCTCCACAGCCCCTCCGAGGAAGCAGCAGTCGTAGACAGGTTTGTAAGCATAGTGTCTCCCAGGAATCTGCAAACCTGTGTGCTTAGAGGAAATAGTTCACTTTTCTAGGAACTCCTAATTTCCTGCATGCAGTTTATTTAAGACATTGTCGTGTGTTTCCAGGGCAGGGCCACCTCCAAAGAAAACTGATGTTACATTAAAAAGTACCTTTATGTGTAGAAAAATTCTTCATAGTCATTGGATCTGCTTCATATGCATGTATCTACAAAATAATTTATTTTAACTTACATTTGTAGAATTTAGTGATAGTAATCAAATCTGAGACAGTTCTGACTTCCAGATCACTGCTTGAACTAATTTTATTAGAAAAAACTTTTTTATGTAAACTGATCCAAACAAGTTACAGTTTTGTAGAAGACTTGCGAAGTATGTTTTGTGTCAAATATAAGTATGGAAGAACTCTAGCCTTCTTAAAAATTATATCCCTTATTCTAATAAAAGAACTAAATCATGTGATCTGTATGGCCATTACCACTAATTTAATACCTGGGATTTAAGGCAGAGTTTTGTAGGAATTCTTTTTTCTGCAGAAAGTATGACTCTAGAATCTAAGAACTCTTCCCTAATTTCCCATTTCTTCCTGTGCCAATTTGAGAGTTGTCTATTTCAAAAGCTTTCTTACTCTATCTGAAGAAAAAACATAACAATAGTTACAATAAATAAATAGAAATGAATGCAAGCTAAAACTGTTAAATATGGAAGAGCTGAAGAATGGAATCCACTGCTGAGTGGACTGTTAATGAATCCCCACAACTGAGACAGCACCTGGATGTGGCGGTTGCTCCCAGTCTCTGACTGATAAGAAAAAAAACCCACTAAATTTCAAGTGAAAAAACAGGAGAATGTTGATTATGGCATTTGTCATGGAAAGGAACATAGATGTGCTCCATTTTAATCAAGGGTGTCAGTGGAATTCACAGGTATATTCAAATGTATGATTCACCATCTCTTTAGTACAAATGCCCTTTACAGCTATATGCTCCAAAAATGCCATAGAATCTGTTACTCTGTTGGTTGTATTAATAGGTCACCTGTAATGACTGAAAAAAATGGACCTATTAAGCTTGTTTCTCAACAAGGAAATCTACTTTGCTTTAAGGAAGCTCAATTGCTGCAGGTAGCAGCTTTCTTAGATAAGGCATCTAGAAGACAATACTATAAATGATGTTTCTGCAAGGCTTTTTTTTTTTCCAATTGGGGGCAGGTGAGCTCAGGTAGGAAAAATTTGGAGGTGTCTAAAAACAAAATAAGATGATCAGTAATAGCAGAGGGGTATTTTCGAAAAAATGTGGTGAATCATTCAGGAAGTTGCTATTATTGTCTGTAATATTTCTCTTTTACTACATGAGCCGTTATGAGACACATAAAGAGCTCTGAAACAGTTTCAGAAGTTTTGCAAATGCTCAGAAGTCTATAAATGCTATTCTGAATTGGGCAAACTTGATTTGAGCTATCAGAGCCATCATTGATGTTGTTAGTGCCATAATAGAATTAATTTATTGTTGTTGTGTGGCATTGTAATACCACTATTAAATAGTGACCAGCTGCATTACAAAAAGGTATTTCATTGTGTCTTAAAATGTAACAGAGTTACAGATGCTCTTAAGTCAGATTTATACAAACTACACCTTAAGGCAAGAGATTGTAAAAGGATTTAGATATCCTTGCTGGGGTAAAGAATTCAGAATTCATTTCGTGATAAGCTAATATATAGAAACAGTATTCATGCTTCCCCCTCCCCCAGCCACGTGATTCTCAGATAATTGAAATCATCTTAGGGCAAATAATTTCATTGGAATGTCTAAGAATGGCAGCGACTTTAACATTCAAAAGCAATTGAGTTGGCACACAATGAAATTCCTCATATGGACTTTTCTCCCCCAGGACAGAACTGGATAGGTCAGATTGCTAGTTTTTGTAAACTGGATGGGATAATTTAGATTCCATATGTCATTTCTTACTCTTTTTTTATTTCCTTGTCAGGCAACTGAAATGTTTTTGTGCTAGTTATCAAGTAGAAATTGAAGTTGTTACCCTAGGAATAAAAGCCTCATTTCATCCTAGTTCTCATATTTTTCATTATTCTCAGGAGAATGGAAATATTTAACTTAGTAAAACTGAATATAGTCCTTCCGTTTTAACATTCAGACCAGAGGCTGAAGACAGTAAGCATTTGGTTTCATCTTCTGAAATTTTATGCTCTTGGGATTTACTGAATTTATATTTCTGGGTATTTTAAAGTTAAGCTCTCAGTGCCCTTCTGAAGAAGTGCTATACATCAAACTGCATCTTTTTGGAAATTTACCTATATTTTGATTGTCTTGGCAGCAATGCTGTATTATTCTTACTTGGATGGTTTGCCAATCTTCAGAACTACTAAGAAGGAGACTTAAGGCCTTTTTTTGAAAAAATTAGTTTCTCCTGAAATTTAGCAGCTTCAAAGCATTTTGAGCTATTCTTTTTATAATTGCATGGTACTGTGAAATTTCTGCAACTACAGCGTTATGCTTCATTTCAGAGTAAAGTTCAGTATGGAATATGATAGAAGATTTAAGATAGTAACTCAATTGTCTGTCCTGCCTGAACACAAAATGTGTTCCAAGCACCATTTAAACTTTATGACAACATGCAAAACCTAAGATTTATGGAATATCGTCTGAGAACCTGCTCATGTTAAGAACATCCTAGAAAATATTCTCCACCTTAACTAACGCTGGTTCAGCTCTCATCGTACCACTCTAGCAGACATTGATTAGATGGGCTGTTGAATCCTTTTTAAAGACATTGCTGCATAATGCTGCTGGATTTAATTGATGGGGTTACTGACAGTAATGGCAGCTCCTGATGTACTGAAATGATAGCTGTCAGTGTAGAGTCTCTTGGTGGATAAGAAGAAATTATACCTATATATATAGGTGGGGAGAGACTGAAGTGTTTTATCTTAATCGGGTAATAATTTTGTATTGTGGTTATCTTTGTGTATGTATCAAACCAGACTTTTCAATGTATTGTGCAAAATTTTTTAAAATTTAAGAATTTAAGAATTGTCATGAGTCTGGGGCAGGCAGACAGATCACCAATACCCCCCTAAGTACAAGTAAGAGGTGAGGAAGATAATTCAAGTTTCTCACATTCACTGTTAGAGGAAACAAAACGAATTATTGATTGGGAAGATAAGACTGTGTAAAAGAAAGCAAATTTAGCAGTTCTGGCAGTTCTCTCTGTATAGAACGATTAATTAAGGGGGTAGCATGGATTGGATATCTGTCATGGGCAAAGTAATAACACCACAGTTGGTTTTTTTTTTTTTTTTAATTGTAAATATGTAGTAATTATGACTATTATCAATTATATAATTCTTTTTGTAACATTTTATTTGACGGAAAGAAGGATGGGAAAATATATTCTGTGATTATAAAACACCAATTGACTTATGATCATACAATATCTAGAGTGTCAGGGAGGAAATGCTGGTATTCAGAAACTAGAAAAGAAAGAAAGATTTTTAATTGGTGCCTGTAGTGCAGCCCTTGCTATTTATTGCTCAGTCACAGCTTTGAGACTTACCTGGGGCTTTCCCTGCTTTTGGAATTTCTCAAAATATTGATTGGTTTGCTAGTTCAGAAAATAATTTGTGAAAATGTTGCTAGCAATTTCAATAAATGGCTAGTTGTCTGTTCATACCACATAATATTGGTGTATTTTAGCAAAGTGGAAGAAATCATTATGGTTTAGAACCTGTCAGAATTTAAAAACTCAAACCTCTAATAGTTAAAACCAAGAAATAATTTCATTATTGGAGAAAAAAGAAGAATAGTTCTGCCATATAGCTTTTTTGAGGGCTGAGGTAAACAGGACTTGATGCCTGTGGAGAGCAAAAACTGACATAAAGAGATGGTTTAAAAAACTATGACATATGTCTCTTTGTGGTGCCTACTTAGATTTCCACTGAGAACTTGTAGAAACATGGTAACTTGAAACAAAACAAAAAGTCTCAAATGATATTTGCTGTGGCTCCATACTCACTTTGTAGATGCCAAGTTAAGTAGTCAGGGTTTATTTCTGACAATGAGAATCTTCTTTTTCTATTCTTTGACAGCCCCGAGCTGTCGCTGGTTTTCGAGGAACAGTACGATACGCATCGATCAATGCTCATAGAAACAGAGTGAGTATCCCAATCTATATCATATCCATCTCATGTAGCTGAAAGCAGTCAGTAACACAGTTCCTATTGATTTCTTTTTTTGTATTCTTATGTGTGTATTTATTATGTAGAAATTAATACTTACAAATTTTGGGAAAGGATAATACACAGTAGTCGAGGGTAAAAAAGTTCTTGTTGTAGAAATAATAGTGGTTTTAATAGTTACCTTTGGTGTTCAATTGTGTTGTAAGTTAATAAATTAAAAAGGTGAAGTTACTGAGTTTTTATAAAATACGTAATGGCCAGTATGTTGTCTTAACATCATACATTAAAGAAATCTGAATAAACAGCTCTTCCAGTATAGAGATTTGCAATGTTATTTTAACACACTTCCACTTCTGTTTTGTTTCTCTGTATCTTCTATGGAAATTTACTTGTATGTTTCTACTTAAAATAGTTGCTGGATTTAATTACACAAACTTGTTTTGCAGCGTTGATTATTTTTATATATAATAATTTAAGTCTCCAGAGCAGTAAAGAATCTATCTTCCCTTTTGTCTTATAGGTATTTGTAAGATGCATTAGAATAATATTTCTTTTTCACAGGAAATGGGTCGGCATGATGACCTCTGGTCCCTGTTCTACATGTTGGTGGAATTTGTGGTTGGGCAACTGCCTTGGAGAAAAATAAAAGATAAGGTAAACCTAAAAGTGAAACCAAAGAGCATGAGGGAGTTTTACTTCTGGATTGCAAGCGACTGCTGTGATAAAGATTCCACTAAGAATCACTGGTTCATTAATTTTGACATTACATTTTCCAGTGTTTTCTAGTGTTAGTTCTCATTGCTAGTGTTATGGTATAAAAAGCAATCAAGTTTTATGAACTGTTCTAGGCAGGACATGGATTGTGCTTCTAGTTTGCAAATGTTTTAAAAGGCAAAAGTAAGTGTATATATGCCACTTATTTAATTTTCCTGTTTTCACTTGCGTACTTTTTGATTTCACCTATCATACATTTAGAATTTCTGATCTATTTTGATTATTTGTGAAATGGGCATTTCTTATTTGCTGATGAACAGAAGTGAATCGGTCAATATGCAGTAGTGCCTTTAGTCATATATCATAGATGAGGTATGCGAAGAAACAATGTCTAATTAGCCTATTACTGCTTCTTTCAACTTCTTTTGAAATAGGATTGAAACAAAGTTACTCTCTGATGTGGTTTATGCATTGGTAGATGACAATGTGGTATATAGGTAGTGTCTCTTTTTTGGTTTTGATTTACTCATCTTACACTGGAAAGGATTTACTGATCTTACGCAATATACTGTGATGACCAAATATACACCAAAAAGTGACTGAACTTCAGATGATGTAGCAGGGTATTTAAATCTTTAAAACATGCTTTTTACAAGGGTTTGGTGCCTAATGACAGTCCTTGATATCAGGCAGCATTAAACACAGCAGAAAATTAAATGGCATTTCATACTGAATCTGAAGTTTGTACATTATTTTGCATGTGTACTGAGGGCAATGACAGAATCTCCTATCTTGCTATCTGATGTAGAATGGCCTTCCTCAGTACTATTCAGTGGAATGTACTTACCCATCTTTCTGGCCAGTAGCGTACCGAATGTCTGTAAGATACAAGGTGAATATGTTCTAGCAGAAAATGAAGGCATGTTAATGTTTGTGTTATCTACTCCTAGGAGCAAGTGGGCTCCATTAAAGAAAGGTACGAGCACAGACTTATGTTGAAACATCTTCCTCAAGAATTCAACATCTTTCTGGATCACATTTCTAATTTAGATTACTTTACAAAGCCTGATTATCAGGTAAACATTTTTCCTATTTTGTCTTTCTGATTTTTAAATAGCAGAATTTTATGCTATTTAATCTTCAATTTCCTTTGATTTCATTGTGGAGTCTTGGTAGTGATTATGGATTGTGCCACCACAAAGTTATTTTAATGACCATCTAGTGCCACAAAAACTTCTCCTTTTTTTCCATTTGGGAAGAGTAAGGCAGTTAAGTTTCTAAAAGCAATTGACAGTTGCTTTGCAGTCAGTATTCTGTTAGGTTCGGGTGCTATCCTACTATTGTAGCCTCTAGTGGGTGCTCCTTAAGTTAAATCGATCAGATTGTTTTCTCAGTGATAGTCATTCTGGCAGTTTTCCAAAATCTGGAGCTCAGCACCTACAATATATACAGCTAGAGCACAACATGCAGCCATGGTGGGTTTTTAAGACTGAAGTATCGCCTACAGAAATCACCAGAAAACTAGTCATTTTTCTTTGTTTAAGAGAGTATTGCCTGCTGAAATAGACAGCCTCAGCTCAGTGATAAGGTTATAGGTGCCGAGAGGATATGCTGTAGAATATGTCTTACTCAGTGTTGACCCATGATTTAACAATAAATAAAATTCAAAGATGGAACTTTGTTCTATACCAGTATGTGGAAAGCAGCAGAGGAATGCTCAGGAAAAGCAGGGAGGGAGAGACTGAGCATTTTTTTCAGTTTCTCAAACTGTGGGAGAGGTTGAACTGATCTAACATCACACCACGACAAGTTGTCCCTGTGAGCCTTCCCTCTGGCTCCCAGAAACACATTCCTGTCAGCTTCCCACTTGCATTACCTGTCTGCCTCTGTGCATTTGTTCAACTCACTGACTCAGCAAAACCAGAAGGAATGGTTTTCTACTGGTGTGCAAGCTGAATTGGTACGACTAAATAAATAAATCATTCTGACTAATTCTGGAATTGTAACTTTGATAAGAATGATTCCTGTGCTTTCCTCGGTAAGATTAATGGAGAAGTCAAGATATACAAGATTCGAAACAAGAACTGAAAATCTCAGGGGATAATTAATTTCCTGTTAGTAAGTGAATGTGTCTAAATGTACTGGTATGTTCTTCTGCACATTTGCGAAAAAAAATCAATTTTTGTGCAAAAATTTGAATGTAAAAAAATCTTACTACAAATACAGAAAATGTTCAGTGTTCCTGAAAAATAAATACCTTGATTTTTTTTCCTTTTCTATTACAAATTTCCATGGAATTTATACTACAGTTTACAATTCAGTGAGGAAAATTATGAAGAAAGTTCTGAGTGTTTTGTGTGCCTAGTTATAAAGATGAATCAGATTTATTTTTTTCTTCTATGATAAAAATTACTGATTGCAGAAATGTTGATGTTGCATAGAAAAACCTTGATTGTAGACTGGTAAATATGTTTTTTATTTACATTATATATCCTGAGCGATAAATCATATACACAGGCATATTTTTTCAAAACCTTTTTCTGTGGTCTACTTGTGTCTAACACATCACATGCATTCAGGGATTAATATGATACCAGGACAGAGTTTCTCCATGATAGAGACAGCCCAGTAATCTACAGTCCTCTGGTTGGTCATGGAACATTTGCAGTTGTGTAGCTGCAGCCTGAGCCTTCTGACATGGTCTTGCTCATGTCCTATAGACCAGAGCAGGGTCGTTTTACTTAGAGCAGTGAGAAAGTGCTTTACTTTCCATGGTAATTTAAGCTCTGGTCTCTCTTAACTAGTATTTGTTGTAGCAATGCTATTCATACCTTCAATATGTATCCTTCTTTGTTCATATTTATGGTTAGGCACTGAACAAGAATGTACATGGTCAAGATCCCTGCTTTGAAGAGTTTACAGTCTAAAAAGTTCATGACGTAGGCCCAGAATCCACGTTTGATTTGGCAGTGTCAGATATGTTTATTTTATTCAGGTGTTTATGCACACATTGCCTCAGCATCCTGACATCATTGAGCATTTGAGTTTGTATTTGCATTACAGCAGAAATTGTAGAAAAGATTTAACAGAGAATGGCCTTAAAATTGACTTAAGAGAGCCTGCTTAAGGTTTACAGGAAGAGGAGAATAAAGGAGAGTACGTATGGGACAGAGAGTGAACTATGGCTTTGTGCAGTTCAGTAGGGTTTCAGAACTGACTGGGATAGATGGCACACCAAAGGTTCTTGAGAGTAAGGATAAAATGGATATGACCACTTTATACAAGAAAAATGGTCCAAACTTCCCATCTGTTTTAAGTTGCCAAAGGATATGTGTTTTTAAAGGAGGCCAGAGAAAAATTTTCAGCATCCTAGACTGGACGAAAGAATGAAAACTGAAGTTTTAGCTTTTAGGGGGGGGAAAAAAAGAGATTAATTTCAGAAATGTTACAGAGTAAGAGATGATGTGATACGGACATAGCCTTCCCACCAGTGACTAGAATGAGACAAAGTTTTTTCACAGGGAGAGGAAAGTAGATGCAATTTCTTTCTCTGTCATGGACACAAATTGTTCTAGGTGCTTTTTCATAGCATAAAATGACGGTGGAAACCTTCCAGTGTGACATTTCTGTGGGATGAATGTCAGCATTAGATAAAGTAAATGATACATGGTTCTAAATGACAGAAATGTATGAATTAGCAAATCAGTATCCTTCCCTACGTACTCCTCATTCATTTCCTTGGTTTCTAATGGTGTTACCGAACATATTCTTTTATCTTCCTCTGCTGGAGAGCCATTGGATGTTATTCTGCAGCAATGTAGTCATGCCTGTGTGTGTGTCTTTCTGTCTTTTTATGGAAGCCTATGGTATATCTTTGCCTCTCTTTACTGATAAAAACACAGATGTGGGGTTTTTGGTGGTTTTTTTTTTTTTAAATCAGAATTTTGCATATCTTGACTTTGAAACCTTGGAAAATGAGAAATGGTTAATATAAAGAACTGTGTCCATTTTTTGGAAAATTATTGTCAGTCAAAATCTTAAAGAGATGTTAAAGTATTACAGGAGGATATTTCTTAATTGCTTGGTCTCTTAGACAAAAATGAAGCTTATTAACTTTGTTCTTCATTTTTAGCTTCTCATGTCTGTGTTTGACAACAGCATGAAAACGTTTGGGGTTGTTGAAAGTGACCCTTTTGACTGGGAGAAGAGTGGAACTGATGGCTCTCTGACAACAACAACAACTTCAACCACACCTCAGTTACACACTCGTCTTACTCCGGCTGCAATTGGGTATGTATGCACATTGTGGTCACGTAAAAAGCAGCCGCAGAGTACCAAAGGGAGATTATCTCCATAATTTAAGTTTTTTCTGCAGGATGTTGAATAAATAGAGGAATGGAGGTCTGGGAGGATTTGAAGTATTTCCCTTTTTAGGGTTCCTTTTTATACTATCCTGAAAGATCAGCACTGCAGTCCTAAATTTATAGCAATAAAAAAATAGCAGCTCAGGAAATTGCATGTAAATTTGCTAGTCCATCCTTTGCTAAATCATATTTTGTGAAACTAAATGATGCGTCCTGAGTTTAACTGCCTGGAAATAAACCCATTGTTTTCTGTGAGTTTGGAATAAACTACTAGCTGCAGTTTCCTTAGAACTTTGAAAAATGAATGGATCTTTATAGGAAATTTGGAGATAGATTTTGGTCATGTTTAAAATAATATTTAATGTGGTCTTTGAGACCTTCTGTAATTAAGTAAGTTGGACGAGATGTCATGTTTAATAACACCCATACTCATCTCGGAGGATTGGAGAATACAGAGGTGTTTATGGGTGAGGAGGAAGACTGTGCCTGTTCTAGGCCTTGAGTAGATCAACTTTTTATCTAAGAGTCACGAAGGTTGTGACGTGGGAGTTTTGATAGTGTAGTGAGGCTGAAAAATGCCAGAAATTCATGTAGAATGTATTACACTCCCAGTATTTCAAGGTGATTTAAAAAAAAAGAAGTGTGAAAATAAATGTCAGTCAAGACATCAGCTGGTGTTAATATTACACAGGTGTATGGTGTGCACTGCTGAACACACTGAAGTTGACAGGGATTTTGCATATGATTCAGCCCCATTATCACACTAAGCATCACACTGGAGTTATTGATAGTCTTGTTTGCAGTTAACAATTTTGGTGACTGTAAATGACTGAATGGCTTTTAATTGACCTTCTGAGCATTCACTTTTTAGGAATGGCATTGCTTCAGTTTCAGATGAGTTAAGCCTTAGCCCCATTTAGCCCCAAGTCACTGGGACTACAGAACTTAAATTAAAATGTAATGTCTTGTTAGCATTATGCTTGTTTTGATTATCAGTAATTGGACCAAAATAGCACTTTGATAAGAATAGTGATTAAAACTGCATTTAGTTTGCTGAGTGATCTCTCTTCCTCGCACTCGTATCTTTTGTTATTCTACCAAATTTTGGGGAAAAGGAAACTATATTATAAAAGCTGCCATTAAGTTTTTTGTATAGAAAAATATGTGTAGAAGAGTCAGGAGCGAAGTTGAGCCTGGACCTGATCTCTAACACATTTTCTCAGAAGTTGCTTTGAAAACATTCAAAAAAGCAGCTTTTAAATGATTGTTTTTTGATTTACACCTTTTGTTATATGCCTAAATTATAGAAACATAAATTGTGAAAGCCAAGAAGTAGGGTTTTTTATATTAAATAATTTACAAGATTTAGTTTGCTACAGAAGCATGCTTTTGCTTGTAATTTTTTCTTTGTTTCTTTCTTTTAATAGAGTAGAAAATAATTTCAAGAAACACATTAGAGTCTCAACATTTTTACCTTTCCAATTTTTTTTTTTTTAAACAACTTTTGTAGAATTGCCAATGCCACTCCTATCCCAGGAGATTTGCTGCGAGAAAACACAGATGAAGTGTTTCCTGATGAACAGCTCAGTGATGGAGAGAATGGTATTCCAGTTGGTGTCTCACCAGAGAAACTACCTGGATCCCCTGGGCATCAGCGTCCTCAGGAAAAAGACGTTTGGGAAGAAATGGATGCAAATAGAAATAAGATAAAACTAGGAATCTGTAAGGTACTTACAAATCTGCATGGTGAAGACCATCTTTGAACAGTTTCCTGTCCTCATAGTGCACATAAGATGTAATTAATAATGCAGTCTTACTAATGTTGATTAGCTAGAACGGTCTAAGAAAACAAGATTTATGGTAGAGCTAACACATTTTATTAGAGCGATTTATATACTGGAACAAGCAGACAAGCTTTTGGGCCTTGTGTCACTTTATCAGGTCTTTATGATGAATAGTAGATTGCTGATAATTTGAGATTCTTTGTAGTTTATTCATATTCATGTTCTTCCGACATGATTTTGATTCTTACTCACTGAATGAAACCAAAGCAAATTTCCTGCATCTTGCATGTGTAGAAGTTAGACACTGAATGTAGAAAAAACGTTTTAGTGTTATTCTTCAATTGGCAGATTGACAGTGTGATTGGCAGTATTCATTTAATTCACTTAATGTTTTTGTCTCCATAAGATATGATACCTTTGTACTGATCCAAAGAGGTTCATGGGCTAGTCTTTAGAAGAGAATGCTGCTTAATTTTGAAAAGTGGTCTCAGAAAGTGGTTCCTGTCTCCCTTGCTCACAATCACAGCATTTCATACTCAGACAAATGTAGCGCTGTTACTTGATATAAAAATGGTTTGAACATGAAGAGGGATCTGCTACTGAAATGTTCCTTACCTAGGAGAGCTGTCTAGTTTTGAGGCTGTTACTTCTTGTTTGCTAGAAAAATATGTGTTGTGGGAAGAGTAAGGCATGGTGACTATTTTCAAATATGCTTGCTTGTTTGTTTTTTACCAGAGGGAGAAAGGAGATTGCTCTGGTTTAAACAAAGGCATTTTCTATTAGTTATACCTGTTGAAACTAAGGATGATCATGATTTCCCAGCTCTAAATCATGTCCAGTTAGTATGCAAGATGGAATGCGGTTGGACTAAAACATAGTTCTAAATTGCAGAAATATCTACTAGATTTAGTATATAACAGTGTTATATGCTCCAGGGAATCATAAAGACAGCTTGGAAACTAGCTTCTCTTTAATAAGAGCACTTGACTGTAAAGCAGACTGAAGATGCTACCAAGTGCCAGGTTTCAGACTATTATTAAAGAAAATTTCAGAGATGGGTGTGAAATATCAGAGTAAATTTAAGTGTATTACTGGGTTTTTGAGACTCCTGTTCTCAGACCTACCCAGAACTGGTATATTACTAGTATTTTGTCTGTTTGTAGGTGTGTGCTGAAGAGCATATCTAAACTACCTTAACTATGGCATGAACTTAAGGACCATTCCAAATACGAATTGGCTTATCACTGGCTAAAAACCTGGATGGTATTCACCATGTAGTACCTTGTCTTCCTCTGTTTTGCCGCTCCTAGTGAGTTACATTTTTACCTTACTTTTTCCACAGGCTGCCACAGAGGAAGAAAACAGCCATGGGCCAGTGAATGGAATGCTTAATGCACCAAGTCTCGGTTCTCCAATTCGTGTTCGCTCAGAGACCACCCAGCTAGACAGAGATGTCCCACTGGTGCGGAAGTTACGTTCAATTCACAGCTTTGAACTGGAGAAGCGTCTGACGTTGGAGTCAAAGCCAGACACTGACAAATTTCTTGAGACCTGGTAAAGAAATTATTTTATTTTTATGCTTAGATCTTTTCAGGATATGTAGTTAAGATACTATCATCTTTCCTCTACCGTGTGAAAACCAGGAATGGAGCTGCTGAGTTATGCTTATGCAAGCTACAGCAAACTATTTACTATGTTCATAATATTGCTCAATTAATGGTTTTCACCACTTGGCAGCTTCTTTAAAAAAAGATTAGTGCTAGTACACAGTTAAAGTCGGACTTCCACACTTGAGAATTTTTTATTTCAAGACCTAGTAGTGTAATCCTGATGTTGATTACCTTTTTCTTCAGTGGGATACTCTTGACAGTCAGTACAACTCATCCTAAGTAAGAATGGTGACATCAGGTGCTCAATAGAGGTAATATGGGATTAGATTATATGACATGAGAAGGACAGTTTAGAAGAAGTGGAGTTATGAAGTAAAGTTAGAAATCTACCTGCATGCAGCAGGTTTAGTTATGCTCAAAGGTGTTGCACCAACATAAAAAAAATCTTGATAGAAGACAGAGGTCTTAAAATGGAATTTGAAGGTAGAAAAGCGACAGATGTATGAGAACAGATTCAATCAATTTGCCTAGGTGTAGAAAGAATAAGGGAAGAAGGACACAGTGAAATCTGACTGAAAGGCAGAGGCTGAGTGGGGACAGCAGAAGACAGCTGAGATGCTGACAGTGGCAAAATCCTTCTAAATACATCATAGGGGGGTTAGGAGTGTGAATTTGTTTGATGAAGCAAGTTATGCAAAGCATAAATAAGGAATCAATCAAAACAATCAATAACATTCTTCTTGAAAGCATCTACTAACTGCTGCTGGAGACATCTGTTTCTTCTGTTCTGCTTTGAGTCTCTGCTTTGTAGCATAAATTAAGTACAGTGGACATTTGGTGGTAGCCTCACCACTGAGTTGGTATCCACTTACTATTCTCCCTTCTGGTAATTACATTTACAATACAATATGATACATTACACTTACAATATGTGCAAATTTCTAAGACCATCTGCCCATTTTTACTTGACATCAGTTTTATTTGTCTCAAATTGTGGATCTTTCAACCATTGTAGATTGTTCTAAAATATGACAACAAATTTTTGTATAAATCTAGTTTTCCTTTCCTGAAAAAACTCAAATGTAGCTTACATTATTTAATTAATTCTTAACTAATTCAGATATTAACTTCTTTTCTTAAGTTTGGAGAAGATGCAGAAAGACTTGAATGCTGCGGCAGAGACTCCTGTTGCTGCTGTTCCTCCTCTTTCTCAGAAAACTTCCATT
>NW_008824350.1:1948885-1981209 GCF_000699105.1 Pygoscelis adeliae
CCCGCATGGACCATGTTTGGCACTATGATGAAGAATATCTTCCAGATGCTTCAAAGCCTGTGTCAGCTAGTTCTCCAGAACATGTTGATGGTGGTGTTAGCAATGGATTTGTAGCTGTCAACTTAAGCTCCTGCAGGCAGGAGGTTGATTCTAAGGAATGGGTGATAATAGATAAGGAACGGGACTTGCAGGACTTCAGGACAAATGAGGCTTTAGGGCACAAAGCGACTGGAAGTCCCTCAGATGAAGAGCCGGAGGTACTACAAGTTCTAGAGGAGACCCCTCCAGAAGAGCAGCCCAGACAGGATGGTTGGGCAGGAAGCAGTGTCCATGCCAAGAACCAAACCTCAGGGGTGGAGTTTGTTCTAGCCATGGAGTGTCATCCTGCTGCTTCTGAACAGCTTACAGATAAATTGGAACTTCTGTCCGGAGCTGCTGGACAGCTTCTTGCAGCCACCCCTACAAGTCCTATGGAAGCTCAAGCAGAAGGAGCAATCACTCCGGTAAGAGAAACAGTCGCTGTTTTATTGAACCTCTCTTCATTCAGAATTATATGAGGAGATAGTAAAGGAAAAGGCAATGACTAAAATACAATAGTGTAGCAGAAATTCCTAGTTTCATCAGATATGGGACTTGATTCTTGAGGAATGATCTTCCATGTTCTGTTACATGAGTATTTACATTCTCCTATGGAAGTGGCTATTAGTTCTGCAGGTATGATCCACAAAACTGGCCTCAATTAAAAAAAAAAAATTATATATATAATATTATATATATTATATATTCTATTATATATAATATATATAATATATATTTTATATAAAATATATAGGGCTGAGGTAGGTTTTCCATCCCACTTCCTCATGTCCTCTCCGTGGTCACGCAGGTCTCTTTTTTTATATATATATATAAAAATATATATAAAAAGAAGCTCCTTATGCAGCGATTCCTAATCGGGAAGAGATACACATGCAAATATATGTTTATTATATTTGCAGTACATAAACGTAAAATTACAATGAATATGTAAAATACTGTGCTACAATGTTTCCTGTAGCACAGTAGGCTTCCAGGAAAAGCCTAAATGGCTGAAATTAAAGAAACAGTGTTACTTGCTCTCACCATCATGGTGTAGTGTTTTCTTTTGGAATTCCCTTTGTTTCTTCCTGTTTCTTCTGAAATTTCTAATGGTTCTTATACAAACAACTTGTTGGCTTTTACAAATTGTTGCTACTTCTCACTTCCAAGATAATTTTGCAAATACTGCTTTGCTCCCAGAGTTTTCTCTTCACTAAGACAGATTGCTTCCATTGCATCCTCTTCTTTTTGTGTTTCTCTATCTTTTCTAAAGAATTCTCATTTGCACAGGGTTTGAGCATTTACTTTTTTTCCTCCTCTGTCACTGATTCTAAACAAAGACTTCTTTGGCTTTACTTAAGGAGGAAGTGAGATTAATGGTTAAATGACTGGGAATCAGCTCCTGATTTTATTTCTCCCCTCTTCTCAGTAGATATTATGTCATCTATGATATAAAGGACAATTCTTTCAAGCTCCTTTGAGCCAAGAAACCTGGCTGTACTTCTCCTTCACTTACCACCAATTTTTATGAAAGTTACAGCCAGCTCATTAGAAAAAGAAACTTGTCACCAACCACTCATTTATTATAAGGCGTGGAATATCCTTTATGGTGAAAATGAAATACTCAGTGTAATTAACTATAGCTGTACAGTAAAATTTCAAATACACCTAAGTTCTCATGGAAAATGCAAGATGGTATCTTTCATACAAGATTATATTTAGATATCATACTTCGTGAGTTATGTAGTTTATAGAAGATTCATTTTGCATGATTAAAATACAGAACTGTGTTAAATGACAGAAGATTTCTGAGATTTAAGTTGAAATATTAGTTGCATGAAAGAGTTTTTGATGGGCTAGAAACTTGTAAAGGTGAAAAATTAATTTAAATTGCTCAGTTGTTTTCAGTTGTTCAATTTTTGTATTTTAGTAAAACAAAGAGCAACACTTAGTCCTGTACAAAATACTAATTATCTCTGTATATAAAAATATAAATATATATATATATAAAAATATATATAAAAAGAAGCTCCTTATGCAGCGATTCCTAATCGGTAAGAGATACACATGCAAATATATGTTTATTATATTTGCAGTACATAAACGTAAAATTACAATGAATATGTAAAATACTGTGCTACAATGTTTCCTGTAGCACAGTAGGCTTCCAGGAAAAGCCTAAATGGCTGAAATTAAAGAAACAGTGTTACTTGCTCTCACCATCATGGTGTAGTGTTTTCTTTTGGAATTCCCTTTGTTTCTTCCTGTTTCTTCTGAAATTTCTAATGGTTCTTATACAAACAACTTGTTGGCTTTTACAAATTGTTGCTACTTCTCACTTCCAAGATAATTTTGCAAATACTGCTTTGCTCCCAGAGTTTTCTCTTCACTAAGACAGATTGCTTCCATTGCATCCTCTTCTTTTTGTGTTTCTCTATCTTTTCTAAAGAATTCTCATTTGCACAGGGTTTGAACATTTACTTTTTTTCCTCCTCTGTCACTGATTCTAAACAAAGACTTCTTTGGCTTTACTTAAGGAGGAAGTGAGATTAATGGTTAAATGACTGGGAATCAGCTCCTGATTTTATTTCTCCCCTCTTCTCAGTAGATATTATGTCATCTATGATATAAAGGACAATTCTTTCAAGCTCCTTTGAGCCAAGAAACCTGGCTGTACTTCTCCTTCACTTACCACCAATTTTTATGAAAGTTACAGCCAGCTCATTAGAAAAAGAAACTTGTCACCAACCACTCATTTATTATAAGGCGTGGAATATCCTTTATGGTGAAAATGAAATACTCAGTGTAATTAACTATAGCTGTACAGTAAAATTTCAAATACACCTAAGTTCTCATGGAAAATGCAAGATGGTATCTTTCATACAAGATTATATTTAGATATCATACTTCGTGAGTTATGTAGTTTATAGAAGATTCATTTTGCATGATTAAAATACAGAACTGTGTTAAATGACAGAAGATTTCTGAGATTTAAGTTGAAATATTAGTTGCATGAAAGAGTTTTTGATGGGCTAGAAACTTGTAAAGGTGAAAAATTAATTTAAATTGCTCAGTTGTTTTCAGTTGTTCAATTTTTGTATTTTAGTAAAACAAAGAGCAACACTTAGTCCTGTACAAAATACTAATTATCAGGTGTTTTTTTTTTCGAAAGCCATTAAAAAACAGCTTGCAATTTTGTATGCAAATACACTATCCCACTTTATACAAACTTGGCTCTTTTTGGGGAAATAGCTATTTTACTTAAAACTGAAAGTAGAGGTGATATAACTATCATATACTACAGTGCAAGTAATGGACAACATCTTTATCTGGAAAGGAAGAAGCTTCTGAGCAGGGGAGCAGAAATAGTTATAAAGAAGGTCAAATAATTATAGGATGTATTGGAAGAAATACTGGTTGAAGTAGACACTAGGGTGAGATTATATTTTACTTTGGTTTTGCAAGCAGGTAAGGGATATTTGTCATGAACTAAAAAATGGGGGAAATGAATATGGTTTATATTATCCTGGAAGGGCAAGTAGTTCTGTGAGGGCAAGATGAATGGCAGGAAGGAACTTGCTGTTTTGAAGGTGAATCATGTGGAATTAAAAATATAAACTGAACTGGGAATAAAGAAAATTATTTGGCTGATTTAGAAACTGGGTACAGAGTGTGTCTATGCAATGTGTCTATTCCAACTGTGATGGCAATCTGTGGTAGTATTCCATCTACTTCATTAGCCCTTGAAAGCCAGACAAAGCCCAGGAGGATATTTGGGGTGAGTTGTTCTTTCTGTCCTTCGTTCATGGTATTCCACTTCATTAAAAGATACTTAAATTTTCCTTGAGGTGGGTACCAGAACCTAGCTGTTCTTATAGGTGAGTGTCCTAGTCACTTCACAGGGAGACTATATATTATGCCTCTTCATACAGTAGTTCTCTCTATTCCAGAGTCCTGGTGACCTTAGGGAGCTGTTTGGTAGAGTCCTTTTCTTTCTCCCTCAAAGCATTTACCCACTGGAAACTGTTCTTTGAATGCAATCCTTGTTTGTGGATCAAATGTTTTTGTTCTTTAGTAATTTTATTCAGGCAGCGCTTTCCTGACAATACAAATAATGGGCAAAGGGTTGTCTTTTACTTTTCTGCTGATTTAATTATATTGCACCAGTTACTAAGAGCAGGCTTGGATCCAAGAATGTAAGTTTAGGACCATAAATCTGAAGTGGACCATAAAACTGAAGTGTTACTAAAAGTGGATAAAAATAGATGTTGAAATCATAGTAGTATAATAGCTTAATATAATTTTCAAAACAGTTTACTCATCTCAAACAGTTTGAAACTCTAGGACATGTCAGCATTCATGGTCATAGTGCTTATGAATATATCTCCCATATGGATTTCTAGTGACCTGCTTCACTATCACTCAGGAGAATGTATGATGAATTATGTTCTTTGAGCTTATTCTGATAGGTTTGTTAAATATGCAAGCAATTACTTCAATGGTGAATGAATAAAACAGTTTTCCTGTTTTATGTATTTTTTTATTTTTCATTTTTACTTTGATGATTCTTCTTTATTTCTTTCAGGGCTTTATTGCTCACTATTTAAGTAGTAAGTAGGAGCAATGATGTTTCTGTATGAGAAACTAAAGGTTCATATACTCACCCATAATTTTATTTTCTCCTGAAGGGAAGAAGTTGCTGGTCTGCAGTCCTACCATTTGTAGATAAATGTTCTTCCTGAAATTGTGTGTGTACATGCATTTCCTGTAATTGGTGATAATATAATTTCTTACCTGTTTCACACAGCATCAGTATTCTAATAAGAGTGTAAAGTTGTAGCAGTTCAGGAACGAAACCTGAACGCAAAAAATAAGAGAGAAAAATGTGTAAATTATTGGCCTGGGGGTGAGCAAGTTTCAGGCTTAAAAAATTACAGCAAATTATGCTATCTATTATGAAAAAAAACCTGCAGGTAAGAGAACTAATTTTCAGGTTATCAGTCATTTTCCAGTTGTAATACAGATTCTGTGTGCTACCAGCAAATACCAGTTTGATCTGGCTCAGTCATGGGCACATGGTCACATTTCTGTTGAACTATTCAGAGCATGCTAGGGTATATATGCTGACTTTATGCTTTCATAATAGCTTTATGTTGACTTCGGCTGCAGGAGGACAGACAGTACCTGATTTGCTGTAATATCTGCTGGTATGAAGTTAATCTGTCAAAAGAATTTGAACTGATCTAGACTAATGGTGAATTTATACTGGAGCAGCACTTTGCATCATACAGCTCTATTTTTCTTTTCCTTGATCTGGTACTAAGAGCCTAAAGCTGGACTTGCTGTGTTGTTGAACCATGGCCTCGTTAATTTACTGTGTTTTTACTGAATTGCAGTGAACTCCATACAGTGTGTGCACAAAACTTTGCTGAAATATCTGCTTGGCAAATGTATGTTGCAAAGAAATAATAATGGAGTTGAAGTAATCCAATATGTAACAGCTAATTCCATTTTCATCTTCAGTTTAAATTGAACAACAATTTACTCTGGTCACACTTGGTTGACAACCTAATACCATATATATATATATATATATATGCACAGTTAAATGTGAGGCTTGACTGTGTGAATCTAGTTACTTTTATTATATAGAAATATTGCTGTAATTAGTATTTTGTACATTGAGGTACTATTATGTTTTATCAAAAACCTGCTCTTAAATTTCTATTTATTTCCAAGTTCTAAGTAATTTAATTTTCATGTACTTTCTATCCTCAGTTGTTGCTTTTATGAGACACTGGAAATACTGTTTTTTTTCCAGTTGAGAGACAGCTATGCGTTATGGGAACTGAAGCTTTAGGATTGACACAATTGAAAATACCTTTTCCTTGGAAACTGAAATGCTTGATCAGTGCTCTCTGTTTCCAAGGAATACAGATTAGAATTGCAAATACCAGGGCAGGAAACAGAAAATCACCTTCATGAAGCTTGCAAAAAGTTTCCATATCTCTACTCTTCGTGGTTTTGTCTAAATATACTTGGAACAAAGATTTGCGAACTGTATATATCAATCTGATCTACAGGTATTTAGATGTGTCACCATCAGATATTTATTCAACGCTGGAAAAGGTCTTGCAAAGAATCAGTTGCTTTCAGAGTTGTATGTCAAAGCTATAGGTTTATTAGAATCATCAATAACCAATTTGAAAAAGTACTTTCTCTAAAATTATTAGTTTGGAACACTTTGACTTTACAGTTTCTGTTCCTTTTTTTCGGGTTTTTTTTTCCCCCCCTCTTTTCTAAATGCTTGAGTGATGTAGTTCAAGATGAAGCAATTGTTCATGGATTCTCCAGGCCAGTGTATCCTTCTAGTTCAATCCCATATTTGAGAAATTTCATCAAAATTGTTTAGTACTAATCTTACTGATTAATCCTGTCAGCTACAGTTCTTAGTATACGCTGCTATAGCCGTAGTTGTACAGACACATTTGTAAAGCCTGCAATGGGTGTATATGCTAAAAATACAGTCATCTCAGAAAACGATGTTGTTGCACGGATGTGCTAAGCATTTGCAAGGGCCAGTCAACAATCAACTAGTTTGTGTATGCAATGTCCTTGGAACAGACTGTGTTAGTTTATTAAATTTGCCCCAGACTGTTACTGACTGACTGACTGAAGGTAGGAGCCAGCTAAAGAAAGGATGCTCACTTTCGATTTTGATACTGGGTTTTTAAAAATGAATGGAAAATGTGAAGATTAGACTTAAGATACCTCTTAAATTATCAGCTTTTAGCCTGTGAGGGAGTTGTGAATATGATCTTCTAAGAAAATGCATATAGGCAAGACATAAACAAGAATTTTTACAATATTGATTTTTAAACCTTATTTTCTTCCCCGCCATGTTGTTCTCACAGCTCAACTCATCTCATATGCTGCATTTCTCCACTCCAAGAATTTCAAGTCCCATCCTCCGCACCATGAGCCCTATAGCCTATCTATCCATCCACTCGGACCCTCTGAAAGAGGCTGGTTTACCAAGGAGTCAATCAGCTGAGAGCCACTCCTCTTCCTCCCGCTCAACTGGTCGTAGGCAGCTTCCTGTCATTCCCTGTGGCAACAAGTTCCCCCCTGTCATTCGCATCTCAAAAGCACAACTTCAGCAGGTGAATAAGCCTTGTCTTCATGAAAGTGACTGCATTGTAGCAGTCATCTGCAAAGTTCAAAATTTTTAGTTGCTCTGCACAGTCTGGTAGTAGGCATATGCTAGTCATACTGCTGTACACAACATCCTAAAAAATATTTTGAAAGATCAGGTTAAGGAATAAGAATGGATCTTGTTCAGGAATAGAGTCAGGAATACTCTCTGAGGAAGACATATCGTCCCACTTCTCTTTTTTTTTTTTTTTTTTAAATGTGTTCCTGTATATCAGTACCAGATGGATTTTGAATTGGGAACACATATTAAAATTTGGACTACCTTAAATGATTTTAATGTGAGAAGAAAAGATCTAGAGATAGTCAAATTGCTGCTTTGGGAATGAACAATTAATGAATTGTTCCACTGCTTGCAGTATAGAAAGCGAAGATGGGATTATCAGGGGTGATAGCTAGTGCAAAATGTCACTAGAGAAAGTGAACTTTTCATAGTTTTGTATTTCCAGTTTCATTACAATATGAAAAAGATGAAGGCTTGGAATTGTAATTAAAGTTAACCATAATTTGTGTATTAGTCACAAAAATACTGAGATTTGCAAAGCAGCGTGAGCTTGCATTGACTGGTAAAGCAGTATGACATAGCATTAATGCATAAGACCGTAACATATCATCATCATTTTACCATTAATATTTCATTTGGATTATAGTTTGTGTTGCCTTTTTATTTCCAACGTATTTTTCAGTGAAGCATGCACAGGCATATTGATATTAAAAGTAATCCATCAACATTAGCTTCTTTCAAACTTCCATAGGATCAGTGGTAAGTGGTAACAAGGCAAGCAAAGTAGCTAGTGTACTTATGTCAGCATTTTGTCTGTTAACGCAAAAAGCAGTGGGTTTTTTCCTGCAACTCCTGGCTGCTTTTTATCTGAACATAAAAAAATAGTTTTGCACTTGATGTATGGAAACGGACAAACAGTAGCTCCCAGATGTTCATTGTAGTGAACTTGATGGGATACCAAAATACCACATTCTTCATGGTGACTGATGTATTGACTAGGGAAAAGGACTTAGGAGAAATTAACTCATTAAAAGTTAAGCTTCAGTATTTTTCAGGATTAGTTTGTTATCCCAGGGTGCAAAATGACCTAATTTTTTTTTGCCTGTATATCTACGATTTAAATTTTCCAATCAGAATGTATTGCAGCTATAATTAGCAAACTGATAACAATACTCAAAGAAAGTAGGTTGGCACAGAGGGTCTTCTCTGGCTTCCTTAGTACCCAACAAATGAATACAGCTGCAATATTAATAGGGTCTGCAAAGTGATATACTTTCTTGTCATGTGAAAAAGAATTGGTATTGTGCCAGGTGCTGCTACTGAGTGGAATGAGGATTATATGTAGCATTCTCAGCCTCTTCTTTTTACCTGGTAAGTCCATGACTGCTGTGTTCCCTTTCAAGCTGTGATTTTGAAAGTCCTGACTGAGAATTTAACTTCCAGGTTTTCATTTGCTATGGAAACTACAAGCACGTGGTTCTGTAGTTCATTCCAACAATGAAGGCCTTGTGTACTTTATGGCTCACTGAAGAACTGAAATACTTTTGCGAGTCCTTCTGTTTTCTACAGTGCAGTAATGTTAGGTACTTAGCAAGCCAGAAGTTCCAGCAGCATGAAAGATGAATATGCATGTTGATAACCTAAAGCTTTTCTCCAGTTAAATATTAAAAAAAATTTTAATGTCATTCTATATTATTCTGTATAAATTTTTGGTACTGAATATATTTTCGTGTATTTCCTGCTGTTTGCAATTTGGTTCAGCGTTCATAACTAACAGATTGCAGAAGTCAGGGATCTGTGCTGTTGAATTTATTTTCACATATTAAAAAATCAAAATTATACATTTGTTCCTAAAACCAAGCAAAGGGATTTTCTTTCCTGATTGTTGATGAGTGAGGGTTCAGGAACTGTAACCCACCTTCCTCTAGTTTGACATCAGATAGAGGAGGTCATGAAATTTCTGTATATTCTCTGCTCACTAGTGCAGAGATGGTATAGGATGTAGGACTACCTTTATTTGTTTGATAAAGAGAACTCCTCTCTTGCCATATGTATGTTATGGAAGAGAATTGGAGTATTTTGCTTCAACTCTCCTTAGGTACTCAACTTGCAGCATAAAAAAAGAGTCTGGCAGCATTAGAGCTGACAAAAACCAGAATGAATTCTTTGACTGTACTTGAATCTGAAGAGTGGGGCAGAGTGCTGTTAGCATCCTTTTCCTCTATAGCATGGTCAAATTGTACAGCAAATCCTCTTGAAACATAACCTTTTTCTTTCTTTCTGTGAATTTTTCAGCCAGATAAGTTCTCTGAACTCCGTTCATTAGAGGACTGCATAGAGTGTTGTGTGAGGTCAATGGAAAAGGTGATGTGAGTGCAGCAACTACTGGCCAGGACTGTGTATGAAGAGATTGCTTAGGTAGACATTGTGCTAAATGTGTAACTGTGTCTTGACAAACAGTAAAAATCAGTGACCTCAGATTTTGATCTCTGGTTTCTCAGTGCTAGTTCTTCAATAAGATAGAGGTCACCTCTTCTAGCCATGGCAGCCGTCTAGAATACTTCTAAACTCTCTGCTATAGAATAAGATTCAGCCCTTAACAAAGATGGATTCCAGTTTTGTGTGTCATTCTGGCATATTTTCATTTTTTTAATGTGTTTAATGAGATATGTACAAGAGGGCTAATTTTAATTTAATGATTTTGTGGTTATTCATTGTGTTAGGAAAGGATAATCTGTATCTCTCAGGTTAAGCAATTGGAATTGGTTAGCACTTATATTTCCTCTTATGTCTTAATTTTCTCAATCTACCTTACTGAAACATTAAAAAAATTATTTTGTAGTTATATAGTTATATTATTAGTTACAAAATGCTCTGAAATATTCCCACACAAGATGCTATGGAAATGCAAACCATCATATTCATATTCATATCAAAGACGAGAAATAATATACTGATCTGAGTTGAAAAATTTACCTTAATTTTTAAGCATCTCACTGGAATTCAGGGACCTATGGAAGAATAAGGTAAGACTTCTTGACATGTTCAAGGGGTACTTAGAGAAAGAATGCATATCCCTTATAATTGTCATTTTATTTTGGATGTTTTAGGTTTATGAGCCAGGAGTGCACGTAAATGTTGTAAATTTTGCCAGTTTTTATGAACTAATTTTGGCAGGTTTCACTAGTCTGCAATAGCAAGAGATGACCGTTTACATTGGTTTTCACATATAACAATCTCTTTTTTAACCACAAATAAACAAACAAAACCCCAAAGATGCTCCTCTCTTGTTACAGTGTTCTTTTAAAATTATTTTTAATTTGTCAGTGGCAATAACTTGAAGTTGTCATGTGCATTAGGATTGCCTAATTCAGCTAGTTAAAACTGGTTTAGCATTGTATCTATCCATTAAAAATGTCAGGAATGGATATATTTGTCCAAAATCCTCTTCAGAATTTCAGTTTCAAGACATTATCAAATAGATGTGTCCTGGAAGGAAAAGAGGGAAAAGCTTTTCTCTGTTCAGCAAGTCTGTTTTTTTACTGCTGCCATGGTTAAAGTTGGCTGTAGCAAAAAGGGTTCTGATTTCAGGGTTTACAGAATTGTTATGCCCCCCTGTTCCCTATCCTGATGGAAACTATATCGAATCAGCATGAGGTTTAAGTTAGGTTTTTCCCAAGAGGTTGCTAATACCATTTACAACATTGGGTTTAATCAAGGTAGAAATTTCAAGGATTTAGTCCAGCTCACAGCTAGAGGAACTGTTTCATACACAGTAGGTCTGATTCAGTTAAGTAGAGGAAATGTGCAGGAATTATACCATCTCATTCATGACAGGGTAACTGTTAATAACTGTTAATTTTTCAATAAATTTTAGCCTGAAAATTAAGTTTCTGTGATGTTGCAGCTTTCACTCATCATCAGTGAAAGTGTTTGATAATGCTTATGACCAGATTCAAAGGCAAGCTAGCTCAGATTCAGAATTCTTACTGTTTTCAGTTGTTACTGTTAGGTTCTTGAAAGGCAATCCACATGTGATCACTGCTACAGTGTCATTATTTTCTTCATTAGTAAGTTTCTCTGGAGTATGTAGATTTTTCATACAAAAACACATAGGATGGGGAATATCAGGAAGCATTATTTTAGAAGAAAAAAAGAGGATGTCTGGAAGACACACATAAGCTCACGGGTTACTCCCAGTCTTTTAAGCCACTGGATTTTATATTGATAATGAAGTTTCTTGAACAATTTTCATCTACACACTCTCTTTCTAATGCAAACAAGTAAAAAGTTCTATTTGTTGCTTTTATCCAAGCGGCAGAGGCAATTGCTTGATACATAGAAATCTAAATGCTGCCTCCAAGGCTTAGTAGGGTCTTTTGTCTGAAGGAGAGAAATTCTTCAGGTGTGCTTTTTTCACATCTGCCTTTGGTGTAAAGAAGAGTTAAAAATTACAGCATGTTAGGTTAGCTGTGCTTTCAGTGGAAACTTTCCAAGTTGTAAATTAAGGAATTAACAGTTGAGGACAAGCAGTCAGTATGAACCTCTGATTTTTTTCAAATAATGTGTTGCCTGTAGAGAACACATGCATTTTTAGTGACAGAACCCTCTTGGCCATTCTCCTTCTGCAGGTTTCTCTATCAGAAGCAGCAGAAAAGTCATAGTGAATGTCAGGACAATAAATTAGCCTTGGTAATAGCATCCACATACACTGATCGTGTAGGAAAAAAAAAACCTATAAAAAGTTATTAATTGTTTTTAATGTTCGTGTTTTCTGGAATCCACAGTAATTTTAAGATTCCCAAAATTCATAACCACGTGGTTCATCTATTGTCTGTCCTTGAAATGATCAAATTTTTAATTTTTTTTTTTAAATGTCAATCTTATCCTAAACATACGTGATTTAGCACATTTTTCTAGCATCATAACTTCATTAGCATAGAATGAAGAAAGATGTTTCAGGAAAGCTAAATAGTCTGAGGGATTTCCCACGGAGACCTGATCAACTCTGGTGTCAACAATTGTTTCCGTGATGACAATTCACACAGTAATCTTCTTGAAATAAATAGGTGGTTACAATTCAAAGCATAATGCCCAAGGACTAATGATTATTTCTCAGGTAGTTAAGGTATAATCGATCTAATTAATATAATACATAGTGTATATATATAATTGCAGATATTATCTATAATATCATCCATAAGATAATCTTTAATTAAGATATATTTATCTTAAAATCTTTTGTCTGCTATCATTAGAATCGCATATGATACTAGTCCAACTGGAATTACAGGAAAAAAAATTCTTTATTTGGAGTTTGTGAATTTATCAGCATCTTAGCATTTTCTCCTGGTTAGATAGATCTGTCATATGGAAGGAAGAGAGAACTTTTTAAAATAGGGAAACCACTAAAATTAGGACAAGCACTAAGTGGAGGTCTAGTATTTCTAAGCTACCACTATGTAATTTTTGAAAACTGGTTGTTTCAAATTATTATTAAAATGTCTAGTATTTGGCAATTCTACACTATTGCTCTACATGAACCAGAGGTAGATGTGTTTACTTATTACCTAGCCACAAATGTATAGCTGCTCTGACTGCTTTCAGGCAGCTTCTAAACACAGAACATGATATATGTAAAGACCTCAGAAATTGGCTAAAGTGACACTACCTTATTGATATATCCAATCGTAATAACACCAGGCTAGCAACCAAAACAGAATCAGAATAAACTGATAGTGCCCTTGTAAGTATTTTTAAGGAGCTTAAACACCTTACTGGGAACATGTATTATACTGTAGATCACTTGAGTGCTTGGATGGAATCAGCTGTGTTGTAACTACTTCATGGAGCTGTGCTTTACATTTATCATCACTCCTCTTCACAGAAGCAAAACTATGTAACGTAACAGGCTGCCAAAAGTTTTAGGTATTTTGTTTTTAAAAGATAAGCTGGATTCTAATCGCATCTTTGTGTCTGCAAACTTTGCGACTATAAAACCTTGTGTGCAGAGGAGAGAATAAATAAAAAAACATTGTAAGAAAAGAGAAAGACCCTTAGTGTAGATAAGACTCCTATCTCTAGGTCTGTCTTCTCTAAAGGATACCTGTTAAGCATGTTTATAAGCAAACTGAAAACAGCTAGTTCTTTATGTGAATTACAGCTACTGTTGGTGGTAGTACACTGTGGGCATGAGCAAACCCATAATGCTTTCAAACAGGTCCTGAAAATTTTGAGGAGAGATTTTAAGAAACTTTTAATCTGGACTTCAAGTTTGAAAACAAAATTTTATGTGTATGTTAAAAAAAAAAATTTGTATTAAAATTACACTTGCATGGTTTCATCAGTTCTTCTGGCATGTTTGATTCATCCATGGAAATTCTAGTGTTCGCAGATTCTCTCCCTTGTGAGCATAACACGACTGTGGGCAACATGTGCAAATATAGTGCCAATCTTATAACTGGATAGAACTGGATTTAATTTATTACAACATACAAATGGATGGATTCACTGTCTGACTGGAGGACCAGAAGTCAGGAAGACTCAATTTTGGTTTGGTGTTTTTAATGTGCTGTTGGAGCTTTCTTTAGAGTGTTGCTGTTTGAATATGAAAGATACTTGTACCTTTACAAAAAATCAAAAATATAGTGTATATAGCAAAACTGAAGCATAAGTATAGCACAGCAGTAACCTAAAATTAGACAGTAGCTCATAGGAATCAGATACAAACAGAAAAAAATTACATATTTGAAATCTGTACATGGGTATTAAGGCAGATCTTATGTATGAATTACCTGATACTTCATGATGACCCTTTATTGGAATCGATATATTGGAGAGGAATATTCAGAATTAATCTAAACAGTAGTAGCCAGACCCCACTGCTATTATGCATAAAAGCAGTTTTTATGTGATTGAGAGTCTCTGTGTATGTCTTTTTTCATGACAAAGCAGTAGCCAGACCCCACTGCTATTATGCATAAAAGCAGTTTTTATGTGATTGAGAGTCTCTGTGTATGTCTTTTTTTCATGACAAAGCAAGACTATTTACTTGGATTGAACTTGGGTTTAGAATAGAGCATTTCAAATTAATTTTTCAAAGATACTGTTTTAGAAAAAAGTACTGGTCCTTAATAACAAGGTATAATGTGGCTTTGAAAATGAGAGTTCAGGGGGTTCCTGAGGAATTATTAGCCTGTGATTTTATTGTTTCTGAAAATTGCAGGTATTCTCTCTGTAGGGACAGATACTAATATAGAGCTTAGCTTCAAAAAGATAATTCAAAAGTAGTAAAAATTGTTTCTAAAGTTCAAAAAATATATACTAATGTATTTCTCACAGCTAGCTGATGAAACAAAGCGGGGTTTGCTTAAAGATGCTTACATCATTATTAGCTATGATAATAATAGCTGTGAAAATATTTTAACTGCATTTTATGTACTAAAAATGGTTGCACCATTAATTAAAAAATAATGTCACTTCATACTTAATGTGTCCTCTGTTAGAGGAGGAACCTTCTAATTTGTAGTGTTTTATTTTGCTTCTTAGCTGAGTACCTAAGTATACTTGAACATACCCTCTCGTGGAGAACTAATTAACCTCCTATTGAAGATTGTTATATGTTTTATAAAATCTAGATTTAGAAATACTGAATATATTGTGCTACTTAAAGTGTGATATGAACTCACTGGCTTTGTTACTAAAACCACAATCCTCATGGAATCAGTAGTTTCCAACTTTCCGGAGAAAAAGTCTGCAAGTGGTCAAGCTTCTTGGCAATAGTCCTTAATCTCTAGGTTTTTTGTGACTTCAGAAAATAACCATGGTAAGGTAGGAATTCAGTTTCTGTAAAGAGAGAAATAATAGCATGAGATGGAAGGTGAAATAGGCTTCAGTTGCCATTTTGTCACATCTCTGAACTGTGTATTAAGGCAAATTCATGCTTTCTTCGTTAGAAAAAGACTGTCTCTGTGGAACCCAAGAAAAATATTACCAGTTACAGGACATACCCTTTACGCTTTCATACAAACTGCAGTTCAAATTTCTTTGCAGAGACATATAGTTGTGCAAGGAAATAGAAATTAAGTGACAGAAGTAAAGAAAAAATCATGAAGTAAGAGGAAGCTGGTGAACTGGAAAGATTCAGGGAGGTGGTTTGGTATTGCAGAAGTTGCAGACTCATACTAACATTGGTCATACTCCTGGTAGGTGATAGAGCTAACGATAGATGAAAAACAAAAGCAGTGAGAAGAGAAAAGATACATGAGGTTTGTTCTCATAGATACACAAACTTTACTGAGGTAGGAAAGAAGTTCTGAAGAGTAAACTGATTAGGTAAAGTGTCTTCAGAATGCCAAGTAATATGATAATGGCTTATTAATGTGAGAAGATACAAATAATGACAGGATTAGCTGAACATCAGATCTGCACACCATGTTTCTAAGAGGCCTGAAGTCCTGACAGCACTTGACATGCTTGCAGAAGCAGCAGACAGCGTGAGTGGAGGGAAGAAGCTATGGCTGAGAGGTCAGGTGTTTACCTGCTGGTATTGTACAATAATCCATATTCACACCTTTACATCTTTCAGACTTAGCAGCTTTGCAGACCAAAACTCAATATTTCACTGCTGTATGCACTGCAGTTTGCTGTATATGTTCACAGAGGATTTCATCCAAGCATATCGCTTGCTATTGCAGCCTGTCAAAGGTTTAAAGGGAGGAAAGTTTGTCAGATGTCATAAAGGATGTCCAAGAGATATTTATGTTGTTGATGTTGTTTTGTTCTTTTTCCTTCTTAACATCCCTTTCACCATCTTGTAAAGTTTCTCGAAGAAAATGCAGTCTAATTTCTTGTCTCAGTCAAGTGCTAATTTGAGAAATCAGAAAGGAATTAAGAAATTATTTAGGGAAGGACAAAGGATCCAAGACTGTGGTGGCAATAATTTCATTCAAATATTTTGGAGTGAAAGGAGAACCTCAAATTCATTGTTCCATATATTGTCTCAGCCATTTTCAGTAATCTGCTCTATCACATAACTTCTGTTGAAGTATGGGAATTGCGATAATCGGATAGATAGTGTTACAAACTGGTTATCAGTTTGTAACCGTTTATAACCATTTATAACAGTTTATAACAGTGTATAGCTGAGAGGCAGCATTTTAAATTCTATTCCCCACATTTTTCTTCTTAGATGGTTCAGTGTTTTACAAAATTGACGTGATTAGCCATAGAATCTCATAGGATAAGATTTTAATTAGTGGCAGAAGAAAAGAAAGTATGAGGATTATTTATGATTATGATGGGGTTTTTTAATTTTACATATTAGGCCATGTATTATTTGTTTTGTAACTAGATATGTATTGAACAATTAATAGTCCCTGAATGAGACTAAATGATAATTTAAATGGATGTATTTTGCATGTCTCAGGATCAGCCCTCCTCAGACTCCTTGATTATGACTTCTCTGTTGCAAGGTTTCACAGACAAGAAAGTGAGAAGACTATTTATGGGATAATTAAGGCTACAGGATTATATATATTTTTTTTTTAAATTGTTTTAAGGGATTTCAAACTTCCTCCAGTCTTTTTACTTACAATTCTGCATAGTGTGAATCATGAAGTATTTGTAGTGGCTGGCCTTGTAGAGAAGCTGATGCTTTACCCAAAGAAATCTTCTAAGGAGCCTTAGGAGGATCATCTACAAGCTTCTTCCATTTCTTCAGTAATTGGCTGTTACATCCAAGTTCTTCCAGACGAAAGCATTTGTATCCCTGCCTATGGCAGGGGGTTTGGAACTAGATGATCTTTAAGGTCCTTTCCAACCCAAACCATTCTATGATTCTATGATTTAACAGAGTTCCGTTCTATACAAGTTCTGTTTTCTCATACACATTCCCAGATTTTTTAAAAATTGGCCTTGCTCTTTTGTTTCTCTCTTAAAGCTGCACCTGAAGATGTAGCAGCCCTAGCATGAAAAGCACTTCTGCATGATTACCCATTTAAATTTCTTGCACATATAGGTGAAATGTCAAGCCCAACGGGGATATAATTTAATTCTTGTGCTTTGAGAAGACTAGTAAGAGGTTTATTGACCATCTGAGAAAGGAAACTTTTGTTTGTTAGTGAACACTGTGTTCAAAAAGCCATTTCTGAAACTGTGAACTACTCAGTAGTACCGAGTCTTTGATGATACTTAGTCATCCAGTATCCTTTTCCTTCCTCCACTTGTTCAATGTTTTTCTTTCACAAATAGCTCCTGCCTGTTGTATTGTAAGTTGTTCAACAAGCTTACTTTTCTGTTTCTTGGGTGTAAGGGTTGAATCTGGGTTGGCCAAGATAGGCCTGAAAGACTAGGAAATTCTGTCTCCAGATGTGGCAAAGGATATGAAGTCTGTTGAAAAATGTAAATAGATTTCAGATCAGAGTTGGCTTCACCTAAGAAAGAATTGACATATGAGAGAGAGGTCACAAGGAAAAGAGAGTTTCCGTGTAAACATATTTGAGCAAAGGAGGATTTAAATGCAATTTCAGCCCTTCTGGAAATGTACCAAGAAGATAAACATCCTCCTAAAAGCAAATAACTAAGGTTGTCTTACTTCTGAAAATTGAGAGGACACCAGAACCGTTCTATTCTAAGGGAAGCCATCCTACTTCAGATATGTGGAAGACAACTCTGGGTTTTTTTATTCCCGTGTTATTTGAATTGGCAACCAGACTAGCTCATCAAGTGAAAAGGTTGGAAAAGGAAATATTTTACCAGATTTCCTTACTTTGGAGACTCTGTCTGCAGCCCTGGTATTGAACAAGGTATTGAAACAAGCTGGAGACAGAGCTGAGTGGACAGCAAATGCCCAAGTGATCTCTCCAAAATCTGAACCTGCTATTCCAAGGTCAATATTGCATTAAAATTTCCTGAGCCCACCCATTTTCCCATTAGAGAATTTCTAAGAGATCTGATGATTTTTGTGTGACAGGCCAAAATATGTTCCTTTGTCATATGAAAGCGAGTCCTTCAATGTATGATACCTGGAGATGTGTTGCCTTAGAGCAACTTCCTAGAGTTGTATGGAAACATATGGACTAGCTGCCCTGTTTCCTAGACCTTTTTTGTTAATTTTTTCTCCAGTTTTATCCCTTTTCCTTTCTGTGCAGAGTTCTTGCTAAATTATTTCTGTTTAACACTCAAGATTTAGGCACTAATTGACCTAATCATGGAAAGGTGCTTTTTAAAAAAATTCTACTTCCTCTGTTCTTTCTGTAGTTGAACTGATGTGCTTGGATTCTCTCACAAGAAAGCTTTTGAAGTAAGAAAGACTTCTCTAACTCAAAAGGGAAGTAGTGTTTGTTTCAGAGGAAAGAACCCAGACTGAGAGTAAGAGGAGATGAGGAGGACTGTTTTGCCGAAACTAAGTAACTTCAGTTTGTTTCTCCATGTACCATTTTAATTCAGCAAACATGAAGAGACTGTATTGGCCCAAACTTGAAAACAAATTATCAGGGAGACAAAAAGTAGCTTCTTGCTGCAGGTCTCAGTGGTTTTTTTTGTTTTGGTTTGGGTTTTGTTTTTGTTTTCCTATTTCAATAAGTCTCAACTTGGGGAAGATGCTACAGACAGGTTAGGTCTACTTGGGAAAACAAGAGTTCAATTATCTTACATTTCTGCTCTTCTCCCTTCCCCAGTGAAAAATACCACTTTCTATAGCCTAACA
This sequence comes from Pygoscelis adeliae, assembly GCF_000699105.1. Lineage (NCBI taxonomy): Eukaryota > Metazoa > Chordata > Aves > Sphenisciformes > Spheniscidae > Pygoscelis > Pygoscelis adeliae. The sequence continues at coordinate 1,967,887 of NW_008824350.1, forward strand.
GCTAATCCTACTTATAAAACTAAGAAAATCTTTCTCTCCAAATTTTATTCCAAATTTCTCAAAAAATATGATTCCACGTTTTTAGTTTAAGGTCCAAAAACTGCATTAGGTAAATTAGAGAGGTTCAGAATACATTCTATAGTATAGAAATAATTTCTTTAACATAAATAATTGTCCTCTCTTTAATTCAGCTTTATGCCTGTGATTTGTGTTTCATGTTTTGTTCTAGTGAACTGTTTATAATATCAGTTGAATGTTTGTGTTTCATGGAGGTAAATGTGCACCCATAATGACAGAAATTTTATTATACAGGACTATGAAGAAAATGCAAAAAAAAGAAATCAGCAAAAATTTCAATGAAGCTATTATACTCTCATGGGAAATCTGAGTATATCTCCTTAACTGTCAGATCCCATTTCTTATTTTGGAGAGTGGTTCTGTATTTGTAAAGTTTGAGTACACGGTATAAGTTGTTATGGGTACTGACAGATGAGCTTGGTTTCTACCACCCAGTAATACCAATACACTAGCTCTTGCAAAAGCCCGTTAAGCTCAGCAGCATGTGTAATTTCTGCAACAAGGTCAAGTGAAATCTGTCTTGTAACATAGCAGAATCCTGGCAACACTGGAAATAGGCTACCACTAGTTGTCCCTTCTACCATCAGTGCATCAAGAAAGTCTTTATGACCAAACCCAGACTCCAGTCGTCCACTTTCTGCTGAGTACTGCAAACTCAAACTGTGTCAGATTCATGAGGCTAAAGAATACAAGGAAAAAAGGAGCTGAACTCTCTGTCCACGTAGGGGAAGATGTAAGGGTAGCCCCTTGATTTTTTACTGTTTATACATTTTACCAAATGACTCAATCCAATATGTATAAAACAGAATCTAGGACTCCTCTTCACATGAGAGTGGGTTCCTCCCTTGGCCATAGAGGTAAAACTCCTCTCACTTCTGTGTGTGCTCTCTCACCCTCTGACCTTGTGACTCTTGCGTTTCTGTCTGTGCAGTGGCCTGACTTCAACAGGAAAGGTGAGAAGCAACTCCATTCTGATTTTGTCCATACTTGGTGGGAACTGGGGGAAGGGGGCTTTTGTCCCTCAGGTGGGGAGAGACATGAATGCAGGTTTCCCATTTCCTGGACATGTGCTCTAACAATTAAGCTCTGTACTAGAGGCAGCACTCATCATAATCAACTGTTTTTCAAAGGGACTCTGACTCAATACTATGTATAGGTTTTAGGAGTGCTTTAAGCATACCAATTGGATTAGACCCATTAGTGGATTTAGATGTGTGAATATTTAGTTTGTGGATCTCTTAATGACCTTAGGTAAGGAGATGTCCTAACCAGGTTGCTTAGTTAAAACAAGGCATAAGCTTCTATAGGGAAGGTCATAGCTAAAATTTGGGTACTCAGGAAAGTTCTTCTCGACAAAACTGTAGGTATTATGGGTACGGATGTATTTAATTAGGTAAATAAAGTTTTTTATTAATTGTTTTGTTAACAAAGTATCTAAATTCTGCCTAAACTGAAATTTAAGTCTGTTCCTGAATCTGGACCTCACTGTGTTCTTTGTCTTCTGTACTTGTCTAAAAATATTGTTGTGTACTTGTTAAAGATTTTACGTTCATATACAACTTAGATAAGAGTATTCAAACTAATGTAAAATAAATAAAAAGTCTGCCTGTTAGGCTGGATCTGATTTCCAGGAGGGTTACTTGGTAACTGCAACATTTTCCACTGAGGTTATGTTTGTTTTTACCTGTTACACATTTCTGTCTTGGGATGACAGAGGGGTTTTTTTTTTTCTAATTATCTAGATGTAAATTATGAAGTTAGGTATTATTTGAACATTGTGATTCATAGGAACCATTATATAATGTATCTTGAAGACATGGAATCAAAAATGCTATTTAAAGAATGTTATCTGTATAACATTCCTGAGTTTCTCACCTTTTCCTTCTCTAATTTTCCAATGCAGATAACAATACCCAGACCTTCAGTGGCATCCACACAGTCTGCTTCAGAGAGCTTTCATTGTGGCCACCAGCTAGAGAAAAGAGAGCAGGATGCTCAGTCTATGGAACACACCGTGGAACTTTCCTCTCCAAAGGAAAGTTTGCCAGGTTTGGTTGTGACAGAAGATGCACTTCCAGCTAGTGCCAGCAGACCAGATTTGGTACTTAATATCAGCCAAGAGGTGCTTGACAGGGAAGGACTTGTCAAAGAATGTGTCAACGTCCTGGACCGTGGCCAAAAGGACCTACCTGAACAGCGTAGCGGGATACAGGAAGAGAAAGAACTTGAAAATATTCCTGTAGAGGAGGCTGAGGAAGAAAGGCTTCCAGTGGTTTCTGAGGATGCTATTGAAATGCTAAGCAAAGAACAGAATAATTCTTTGCCAGGAAACTCAAAATCTGCAGAGGAAGAACCTCTAATGAATACTGAAGCTGCTGAAGAATCAAAGCCAAGGCCCATCTGTTTGGTGCCAAGTCAAGATGAGGTTCTGACGTCGATAGCACCTAAAACATCAGAATTTTCTCCCCCAAGACTTACCAAACCACATGTTAATAGACAGGCAAGCAAAATAGCACCAGTTCAGGAAAATGGTTTTCATTCTGATAAGGAAGAAGTCCATATCCAAGACTTGAAATGCCACCAAGTGGCCCTTACTACTTTTTTGCACCAGGAGGACAAAAAAGAGAAAAATGCTCCCAGAAATGGAGAGTTATTCCACTGCATTTCAGAAAATGAGAATTCTCATCGATCTAAGAAGGACTTAGTTAAATCTCCTTTTGTATTCCGGCAGAGCCGAATCCCAGTTTTAGCACAAGAGATAGACTCAACGTCAGAGTCCTCTTCTCCTGTTTCAGCAAAGGAAAAGCTTCTTCTAAAAAAGGCCCATCAGACAGACTTGGTCAGACTACTTATGGAAAAGAGACAGTTCAAATCTTTCCTTGGTGACCTCTCAAGTGCCTCTGATAAGTCACTGGAGGAAAAAATGGCTGGCACTCCAGTACCGTTTTCTGAGGATGATGTCTTATCCTCATTTTCTAGATTAACACTGGACTCTCATTTCAGCAAGCAGACAGAAGATAGCGCTTTATCTCCAAGCAGCCCTCAGTCCAGAAAAAGCAAAATTCCAAGGCCAGTGTCCTGGGCAACCACTGATCAAGTCACCAGTTCAAGTTCAGCTCAGTTCTTTCCTCGGCCACCACCAGGAAAACCGCCCACTAGACCTGGGGTAGAAGCTAGGTAATGCAGAGAAAAATAGAAACAGGTTTTCAGGTTGCAAATGGATTTGAGCTAGACTGCAGTTACTATGCAGTATGTAATCCTGTAGAAGTTCCACCCTTTAACTAATTTTTTTAAAATGCTGGGCTTCAATTTTCTGAGAAGTCTTACATTGTTGGAGACTGAATGAGGACAGGCTGTTACACAAGAATGAGCCTGCTTCACCGTTAAACCTTGTACATCAATAGATGTGTGTTCATTATTTTGAAACCTCTCTATAACTAAATCTTTATACTTTTTTTTTAAAGTGGGGTCACTTTTCTGGAACTGTTGATTATTCACAAACCCAGAGAAATCAATAGGATCTGTCATATCCAGCCCCTTTGAAAATTAAACTGTTCTTATTGTAGCCATTTTAAGTATTTGGATTTGGAGATTCCAGCTCTTGAATCTCCTTGTATTGAGTAGTAGCTCTTGTATTGAGTTAGTTAGCTATGCTCAGATCATGGCTAAATAAAAACAACTAATTAAAGGAGGGCAGAGTGAATTCTAGAAGGCCCCCTTTGCCAATTCTATATACAGACAACCACGATCTAGTTTCTTCAGTGCCTACATTACCAGGATAAGGAGAATTTTGATACAGTAGTGCGAAATCCTCTGAAGGAAGTTGTGGTGTGCCTTTTCATCCCTTAAAATTGTGTATAGGAGTGTATTGATGGTGTGCAGGAATGGATGTACCCCTCTGAAACGGAGGCGATAAGCACTGTTCTTCAGTGTACTTCTTCCAGCACCACCAGGAAATTTCAGTTATCCTGTAAACACTTAGGCTGTTTATGTGGGTGAGTTTATGCAAATATAAATATTGTGTTGATCTGAACAACACAGAAACCAAAGTCTAGATCCAAACACCTCTACCTTATATGAAAGTTTAGCTCCAGATGTCTGTTCTGCAATGTAAGCTCATCCCTAGTTTCCAGTGATAACTGTGTTTCTATATGAAATTTAGTGAATAGATGGGAACAGAAATAATCTTTCTTCATTTCTTCTTAAGGTTACGCAGATACAGAGTCCTAGGGAGTAGCAGCTCGGACTCAGATCTTATCTCTCATCTGGCTCAAATCCTACAGAATGGATCTCAAAGACCAAGGAGTTCTACCCAGTGTAAGAGTCCAGGATCTCCACATAGTCCAAAAACACCACCCAAAAGCCCTGTCATCCCCCGACGCAGTCCCAGTGCCTCCCCTAGGAGCTCTTCTTTACCCCGTACTGCCAGTTCTTCTCCGTCCCGGGCTGGGAGACCCCATCATGATCAGAGGAGTTCATCCCCACATCTTGGGAGGAGTAAATCACCTCCTAGCCATTCAGGCTCCTCATCTTCTAGGAGATCCTGCCAACAAGAGCACTGCTGCAACAAACCAAGCAAGAATGGTCTGAAAGGGTCTGGCAGTTCCTTCCACCATTCCCCAAACACTAAGACTCCCACAGGAAAGAGCAAATCAACCACTAAGCTTAGCAGATAGGAACTGGGCCTTGACAGGTATAAAGCCTCCTCCTAAATCTGATGCATGTTGTGTCCGTGTACTGTGTATTTAAAAAAATAATCGAGAAAAGTATATTAAAAAAAAAATGTGTTGAATCTGCGCTTTTTAAAGAAAGTAAGCATCATAAACTATTCATGAGAAAGCATACTGTGTAAATAAGTGGCATTGCCTAAGAGCAGGCAGCAAGCAGATCTGCAAGAGGGGAAGTAGAGGCCAGGATAAGAATGACTAGGTAGTCAAAGAGGTGCAATGTATTTAAAGTAAAAAATATCTCTGAGTGTTTTAAAAGGGTATTTATTTCTATGTTTTTAGTTTACCTAGCTAGAAGATTTGGCCTAATTGTTTAAGGCCTTACATACTCAAGGGGTATGTAAGGAAACCTGAAAAGTTGATTCCCAAAATTACGTCACCACTTGGAGATAAGTACTGCTTAAGCACGTCTCTGCAGTTTTAAAAAAGCACACAATTTAGAAGACGATGGTATTTCTACCTTAAGTCTCTTCCAGTTTGAGCTGCACACATCTCTGAGTCACTCAGTGCTCATCTTGTCTGCTATCTACCATAGCACAGATTTTTTTACCTAAGGAAGTATCATATACCTTGCCCCTTCTTGACACTGATGACATTTTAAAAATTAATATTAACTTTTGCCAAGATGTTTTTATAGCTATATTCTTTAGAAATTTGTTTAGTACTAATTAAGATCCAAGAAGCTAATTCTCAGTTCTATATCATACATTTCTTTGGGAGTCATAGTGGGGTTCTTCAAACTGCATTCAGTAGAATCTGGAAAAGCATTCCCGTCTAGGAAACAAGAGAAAGGAGGAGATGTCTGCACTTCACTGAATGTTGCAGATTTACAATAAATCGCAATGTATGTTAGAAAATAAGTTAGAAAACAGAAGTACTGTTTTTCCCTTAACTCAACTGCAAAAGGAACGCTTGTTATTGCTGGCTTTTGTTTTTCCATTAGTTTATGGATCACTTAAACCACGGATCTTACCGTGCAGAGATGATTACCAACCAAGATTTGCTTTTTGGACATTTGTTTTATAAAAACATGAAAGATGAAACAGAGATGAGGAGATTGTCTGCTTTGTGAACTTGGTAGGTTATAGGCAACAGAAATACACTTAACAGCCTTACAAAATCTGGGTACGAATATTAGTCATCAAAGCAAAATATACAGAAAGCAATCTGAGATATTTTTTGTGTTGGATTCTTGTCGTTCTTTTGCCCAAATGTTTTTTTGACAGCCAAGCTTTGTTGTCTGTCAGTAAAGTCCATGGTGTCTAATTCCTCCAACTTTGTTTGGTAGTTACTTAATAATCTCGTGCTCTACAGGATCTCTGTAGGGAACATAACGGTACAGCACCTTTTGCTATATTCAGAAGAGAATAGTGGGTCAGCATAGTAACACACAAGAACGCAAGCCTGAGAAAGATGCAGCCAGCTTTCCCTAATTATTCCTGTTGTGGGGACACTGGATGCATAGGAGACTTGTCAGTCACTGATCTGCTTGCTGTAGTCATATGCCTCTCCAGCCAGCATCTGTGCTTTTTTATTTAACCTCTGCCAAATGAATACCTTTGGATTAAAAAGGGAATATTTTGTCTCTGAGCTAACACATTCTAATGCTGCATTAAAGCTGCCCTGGAGCTGCACTGAGTTTCACTTGCTTTGTCAGACTAAGTTGATTTTTTTTCTTTTCCTTTTCTTACTATGAATATGTAGATTGTTTCTCATATGTAATGTAGCACAGTGTGGAACCTTAATTTCATTCAGGTTTCAAGCACTACAGATGAATGCAATAGGTAGGGTATACCTGCTTTTTCTGAAGAAACATTGGAAAGTCCTATTCCTTTGTATTATATTGTATAATAGGTGCTATACCAATAATTGCATGTCCTCATGGTAAATTATATAATATAAATATTTATATATACATATATGTATATGCTTATATAAACTCATTCTTTCTCATTTTTCATTTGTAATTTATGGACCACAAATAATACAGTTCCCTTTCTGTTAGTTCCTGAATACTTTTGGCATTGCATCTTCTATTTCCCCTCCAAAATTTCTGGAATGCACAAATTCTAATAGCCTTTATACCTTCGTACAAGATTGAAGGACTGCTGATTTCTCAACCAGCCGATGTTTTGTCTTGCAGCTTGCTTTTTTTCTTTATAATTTTGTGTGTGCATATGCATATGGAACAAGAACAGAGACGCAAAGGTATTTTTATTTTTTATTACAAATAAGGCTTATGGTTACTCTTTTTTATTTCATATGTGAGTTCTTAATTATTATGAATGCTCATCATATAGGAGCAGTGACAGTCAATGAATACCTAACAGATGAATGTGACGACAACAACAAATTCCATCTTTTCCTTCCTGTTTTCTTCCTGTTTTCTTACAGTATACCATAAAGAGAATTTGGTCCCATTGTGATATTTTTGCCCTGGGCACTGCTGAAATTATCTGTTAAGGTAGTGTGGCAGCCTATGATTATTTTTCCTCCCCTCTCCCTTATTTCTGAAAAGCATTTTTTATGGTCGTGTAAGCTTATTCCTACCTTAACAAGGTCAGTTTTAATAGGTACCAACTTTATGCATCCTTGCCTGAAATGCTGAAGTTGAGGTGTTTATATTTTCTCTCCAGTGTAGCAGGATCCAGAAACAGGTAATTGCTTTACAGGTCAGAAAGAATATAACACCTAAGGATTTTTCATGCTGTCTTCAAAGTACAGACTCGTCCATTGTTACACATTACTATCTAAAATAAATCAATGCTGTAGAAATTCACTTGTACTTGAACTACTTGCCAATGTAAAAATAGTAAACTATGCCAAAACGGAGAAAGGGGTATCAATCGTGATTGATGACCCAGGCTTCTTTCAGTGCAGAAAAAGGTAAAAGCACTGTATATCCACAGTTGCTTTTGGCTGTGGATTCAACAGGATCTAGCGAGAAAATCGTGAAGATATAAATGGAGGAGTGATTGTGAATAACTTATCTTGAACTACCCGCTCTTTTGGAGTTTTTTTTTCGCTTGATACCCTCCCCCCCAAAAGTTTACAGAATTGCTTACTATAGTCTAATGTAGCAATCAGTTAATGTAGTTAGGTAATGGTCAGCTGATCAACTCATACATAAATATTAGCTTAATATTTCTAGAGGGCCTGTATAATCATCGAGAACTCTGTAAGCTTCAATATTTGAATATGCAACTGACTGCATAAAAACACCGATGTACCTGTGTGTGGCCCTTGTGCAGAGTGTAATGAATGGTTTACAGAGGGTTATCTGCAACAAATTTTCAGGGACTGGGAAGATTTTTCTCCATTGTACAAAACAGTTACAGTTACTCTGCATAGCACGCAGCAGCTTATACAGGGATTTTAGCTGGGAAACAATGTAATTCAAGGAGCTGTTTCTCTGTCCTCTTCAAGCCTCTGTTTCTTTGGAGGGCAGTGCAATGGAGCTATGACGTGTAGCAGATGCAGATGCTGCACACACATTTCCTTTTTATGGTGTTTCCTGTGTTGTGGCCAGCACTTTGAAGCATTTTTTAGAGAAATTGAGGCATGAAGCCTTTAAACTAAAATAGAACTTGGAAAGACTGAACATTTCACACAGACTTTTGTGCTGCAATATTGCATGGTATAATGAATCTAAGTTGCAACCTCAAAAATCTATATTAATATTAATAAACCTCATTATTAATTACAAATGCCAATTACTACTGAAGTAAAACTCTGTTAAAAGTAATAGAAGGTGTGATACAGTAGAGCAACGCTGGCAAGTTGTATGATGCTAGGCACCTATCTACTGCTTGAGCAGGATCGGTAAGCATAGAACATTTCACTGTTCAAAAGCAGGAGCAATATGAGGTCTTAACTACTAGTTACATACAATTATTCAGGAGGCAAACCCCTGGGGAATGACACGGGGCATTCATTATAGCCACCAGCCACATCCTGTCTTGGGAAATCTGGACATATTCTTGCCTTGAAGTCTGCATGTTTGAGATCAAGCTTTCTCACATACCTCACTAAACAGTCTTGATGTAAAGGGGAGGATCTGGTCCTATATATTTAAAAATAGCTTGAAATATTTTTCATCTGAAAAAGACTTGCAAGAGCTCTATCCTTTACAATTTGTAGTATTACAGTATTGACTATAGCTGGGAAAACACAATTTTGATTTTATATATATAAATACGCATTTGTACATAAGTGTATCTATATGTACACTTATGTAGATACTGTATATTATATAGAAACATATACATACATGTGTGTGTATATACATATAGATAGGAACAGTCTTAGCTACTGCATCCTGTTTACTGGAATTCATTTGCCAGAGTGAGCCGAGGCCTGTTTTGCTTTGATTTGCTCTGATCTCTTTATCTACCGTAATTTTGCTATGCCCTAATTCTGATTCTGTGTCTCCTCCATATTACAAGGCCTGATCCCATAGTCCTACTTGGGCAAAACTCCCATAAGTCCTTCTTACTCCAGTAACATTTAGGCAATGGTTGACTGTAATGCTTCTAAAAAAATATTTTCTTTTTCTCTTCAATAAGAATGTAGACAAAGCCAGACTTACAGTACAGACCCTTTCCTGTAAACAGAATTTTTCCATAATGAATTGAACATTTTTGTGGAACACTAAGAGGTATAAATTCTGGTAAGAAGAAAGTGATTATTCCAGTTTCTTAAAAGGGTCTAATGGCAAACTAGGGATATGTGCCTCCAATTTATATATACATGTTAAATGAGAGAGGAATTTTCTCAAGAGGAATAGGAAAATAAAAGAGAGCTCAAAGTCAAACTGGTTTCTCGTTATAGGCCTATAATATATTGATCTTAATTTTTTCATGCAGGACTGATCCTGTGAGGTGACAAGAGCCGTGCCTGTCTTGTCAATTCCAGTGAGCAAGGGGCTGCCTAGGTGTCTTAGGTTAACGCCATGTCATTGGTTGCAATTACTGCAATTTTCAGGAACTGGTAATGCTGGTAAAAGGAAGCGGGGTTCAGTGTTTTGACTACATGCAATACATAGGCATAGGTCATACATTTCTTAGCTAATACCTGCAAATCACATAAACACGCATCTCACACAAGAATACCTCAGCTGTCTGCTTGAAGCCAGGCTTCCTAATGTTATGAAATTTCATATTCAGCCTGGATTTTGTAATAATTGTCTGGAATTATCTTAAGATACTGTCAAATGCCAAAAAGTTTTATCTTATTTTCCTGTGGTTTAAATAATCAGGCTTTTAAATATTAACCCTTTGAGTTGTTTTTTTTTAAGGAAAAATGCATAGGAGTGTATTGTTTTGAAGTCTCATGTATTAACTTGGCAATTACTCTGGCCATCCAGGTTTGAATTGGTAATACATTCTCTCTTAACAGTAACAGCAACAAACCCAAATGTTAGCGTATGTCATTTACGTATTTTGCTTCTGTTTCTCCTCTACATGAAGGGCTTGGATCCTTGGTATTCCTGAACTGCTGTTCTTGTGCAGGTGAAACTTTCATTAAAATCAGTATAGGGTCTTGTTCTGTTGAGTTTTTTTCCCCCCTGTTTAGGGACTGAAGGAATAAACTCATTCTATAAATATCATATTTACAGTTGCTGTATTTTAAATTGGAAATTGCTTATTTTTTATTACTTTTATGACATGACATGCCTTTTGATCTCTACTTTTCTGTAAGAATTACTGCTGAGAGCCAACTTTGGCCAAGAGTACAAAGTGGTTTCTTCTAAAACAATACCACAAGTGGGCTACTCATACGAGGTCCTGATCACCCACAACTGTCTGTGGGAATTCAGCTGGAATTAATTTGAGTTACAGACGTTTGTTTCCTTTTGATGTCACTTGATTTTTGACCTAACTTTTTATATAAAGGACCTATAATAACAGCAGACCAGCTTGCTCCAAAAGATACAGTATAATTAGTTTGGTCTGCCTCGCTTCAAATCCTTTTAAACCAATATCTGCTGTGTGGCAGGCAAGGTCATAAAGGTTTGACACAAAGTGAGATGGGATTTTTTTGGCTATTTTACATCTTTTTCCTCTGACTGGAGATCTGGATTGGTTGCCTAGCAGCCTTCTCTGCATCCTCTTTACTTTCCTCGGCTAGAAAGCAAGATTTGAAATTCTTCCCCAACTTCTAACTTTCTTTCTATAGAGTCAGCCCAGAGGCAAGTTGCAGTGTTTGTGCTAACAGATGTCAATTTTCAAATGCTTTCCTATGAATATCCAAACTAGTAAATTAAGGAAATCACCAGCAATGCCTTCAGACAAGTACTGACTTTTTGAAGCTGCCAACCAATGGCTGCTAATCTAAAATCTCTGGGCAATACCACAAAGAATGAAATCTGTGTATTAATTAAAAATACAATGTTGTCACCCCATAAGAAATTAAGTTACGCAATAGTCAAATCTGCATCATGATTAAGTTAAGTGGAAAGTAGTTCCAAGATTGTTTGTTACCGTCGAGGAAGACAAGTGTTCGAGTCCTTCAAATTGTCTTGCTCAGTAATTGCAGTTCCTTTCCCCTCCTTGGAAATCTTCTAAGCCATTCTTTTCCTTTTAAGTTTGCTCAGGCACCCAAGAACATAAAGAGTTAATGCCCTTGTAATGGTCATTTGTACATAAAGTTGTAATTATTTATTTTCTCATTTGTACCATATCAAGGCTTTGTACAATGTTTTAAGTTTTGTTTCCAAATTATTTTGTATTTTATTTTTATAAACTGGTTCTAAATAAAATATTCATTCAGCATGCAAAACTTCAATTCTTGATTGTGTTTGTATAATGATTTAATTATTTATAAAGCTCCAGTTGAATTTTTTTCAATGTGTTTTATATTGCAACCCTGTACTCCAAATGGAGAAAGTGCTTTGACAGTGATTTTTTTTTTTTTCTGTTACAAGAAAGCAAAAAGCAAGTGTCTGTTGGTACTACTGTAACATGAGTCAGGTGATCGTATTGCAAGTTGGAATCATTGGATCAATGGAAGTTTTACTGATTTAGTAGGTTCGTGTGTTGTGTATTAATAAGAATAGAAAAACTCAACCAGCCTCCTCAGAAACCTCCCTTTCTATTTGCTCTTGCTCTTATCCATACTGTCTGTATTCAGCCAAACAATACATGATTGACACAGCCAGATCAGCCACAGCCAGATCCAGCCACAATATGGTGGATTCCAGCTTTGTCGTTCTGAAAAAGCCAGCTACTTCTTTTTTTTTTCTTTTTTTCTTTTTTCCCTTTTTTTTTTCTTTTTTTTTTTTCCTTTCAAAATTGTAATTTCTTACTTAGTCAGAGGCCACCGTAATTCATTTCTTTGGAGATGATCAGCTCACCGAGCTGATGTAGTCACCGAGCTTTTACAACCTCTTGAGGAGACCCGTTTCACCCTCTGTACAATACACTTAAGTGGCAGATAGCAGAGAAATGAATGAACGGGAGTTGTTACTCACTCTGAGCAGTTTGTGCTACATGGAAATGCCGTGTTAAACTACCAGTTGCTCTAGTTTCTCCAAGATCCTTTCATTTCTCTTTCTAGTAAAACTAGGTAAAAGTAGACTATCGTATCATCACAATTTGTATTTGTAGTTTATGTGCCTGCATGTCTTACTCTTTGTATGCTGTGGAAAATACTGCCTGCTCTTTGTGCAGCAGAACAAGGTTTTTAGGGAAGTCCAGAAGAATTGGAGAAAATTCCCTGGATCTCTTTCTCGGCATTATCACCATTATGCCTTGTATGTAAGGCAAATTAAAAGCCAGTTCTGCCCCTGTTCAAATCATTGGCAGTATTTTCATTAAGCTTCATGACCAGGTCATTAGCTCTTGTCATTTATATAAATAGCTCAAATTGCTTCACGCAACAGGAAACAAATTGGGAATTCATTTACTCAGTAACATTCCAAGAAAATGATGTTTCATCTTCTGTTAAGAGCAGACAGAAATTTAATGGCATGCTTCTGGACGGTGTGGGCTTTTGGTGCTCCCAACAGAACTATTGTTTGAATGCAGAAAGGGCACATAAATAACAAGCCAGCTGTGTTAATTTGAAGATGAAAATAACAAATTTGCACACTCTGTACTGGAGACAGGTAGGTTGGTATCTTTCCTTGTTTAAAATGTATGTAAATTCGGATCATATCAGAAATGGAAGAGTGGTTTTGATCTGGCTCCAGTATACATTAGTGGTACAACTGACAGACTGTGTGAAAGAAGCAAGATTGAAACAAAGACACTGTGGCAGATCAATGTTGAGGTCTAGTAGTTGTCGGACCACTAAAGTGTCTTTTAGCATTGCCTGGCTTGTCATCTTTATTCATACAGGAGATCCAGTCTGCCCACTCTGCTCTTAAGATCTGGCTGCGCTTCTCTGCACTTGGACTGCAGCTTTCTCTCATTTAAAATCGTACTTGAACACAAGAAAGCTATGTAGTGCACACAAGCCAGTTCTCCCTAGAAATGCTGTAGTAAGTGAAATTCAAGAATTAACAATTGGAGAAAGA
>NW_008824350.1:1981232-1984906 GCF_000699105.1 Pygoscelis adeliae
ACTGTTGCAACCTGGACAACCACAAACCCCTGCCCAGAAGGACCAGGTGAACTTCAGATCACGTTTTGCTAATCTACCTGGATTGTCACGGTAGCATTAATTGGCTTCTTTGTCCATGAGAACAAAATACAAATGAGGGGTACCTTCTTCAGTTACAGAAAACACTGCTCAAAAGCCCATCTGTACTAAAGGAGAAGAAATATAAATGCTTCCAGCGGGTTAGTTTGGAAAGCTTTTAACATAGACTCAAAAATCACATTTAGAAGGATTAGTTCTTTCCCGTTTTTCAAACCAGCAATTTAGAAATCAGATAGCAATACCTGTCACCCATACCATCTCCTTTTGTAAGGTAAACATGAAAATGAGAACCTCCTCCTCTTCAAGGCATTCCTCCCAATTAACAATGTGCCATGCCTGCATATATTTTAATTTTGTGAGATATTTGCATATTTTACTCCATCTACGATACTGAAGGGAAACACTTGCTAACGATGTGACTACCCCGTGTTCACATTTTATTAGGCAGCAGCTGCTGGTTTTTGAGGCATATGTGTGTGTGATCAGTACACCATGATGGTATATGGGCAGAAGTAAAAGAAAGTACTTGAAAGTACATTTTCTTATGGTATAGTGCTCTGTCAAAGCTGACTGCAAAAATGACATATCTTACCCTATGATTACAAGTCCTTATGCTGCTAGGAGAGGGACAATTGGGATGCCATTCTCTATGTCATATGTATTTGCTAAATAGTTCTTGTGGATGCTTGTGCAAAGTGACTGGAAAACTAGAGGCAGATAGTGGCTGCTATAGGCCAAATTTATCTGTAGAACTTTAATATTGGTGATAAATGCTTAAGAAGAGGACCAGCATGATTTTTCAGGTCATCAGATAAAATGGCAGATGAGAGGGGTTTTGTTTCACCTCCAGCATGGACACTGGATGTATGAACGCAGCACCTCTGCTAATTTTAACTTGCGCAAAGTAGAGTGACTCTAATATATAAGCCTTAAACATACCAGCCTTAAACACATCTTAAGAATAGTGCCAGTGACAGTAGTTTCCTCCTATCTGAATGTGAAAAGGGGATCTTTCTTTTTCACATTAGGATAAAATGACTCCTTTGTGCTTGTTTCAGAGTTGATGCTTAACAGGTTACTTTTTGCTCCAACTCCTCTTTCTTCTTCCTTGGATATATAGTTAAGAGAATGGAAGATTTTATTCATCTCTCCGACAGGTGAAAATGAAAGCTTCATAAACTATGCAGGAGCATTTGTTCTGTCCGGAACGAAGTCAGCCCCTGCCTCCTGCAATTTGTTTAACAGCAAATCTAACTTCCGTTTCATGTAAAACTATATGGAAACTTTTTTGCTCTCTGTATTTCAAATGTTGTGGTATTGACTCCAGAAGGCTTGCAAAATCTGTTGAAGATACAGCCTGCTTATAAACCATACAGGGAAAAATTATTCCATGTCAAAACCAGGCATCACTCATCAATTACTATTTTTTGCTGTATTTCTCTATTTTAATCATGTGACAAGAACGAGCCTACCCTGCTAGTGCAGTAAAACCAAATGCCTCTGGGAAGGTGCATTTGACAAGCTGGGAATGAACAACAGCCAGGGTGAGCAATGCTGTATGAATTCTGAGGAGTACATTCATGAGTCAACAGCTCAGTCCTAAACCATTCCTAGAGTTAAGCAAGTATGTCAAACTCTTCCTGCAATGCCTCACAGCTCAGACTTTAAAAACAAACAAACAAAACAACCAACAACAACCAAGCAAACACCCCTGACATAATAATTATTAGAAGAAGTGAGTACTTAAAAACCCAACTACTTCTGGCATTTCTTTAATCAAAAAACTAAGCAACTTGTGTAAGACAGCTCCTGCTGGTCAGTAACCATAATGTTACTTTTTTACCCCACTCTCATGCCTTTTATTTTTCAAAAGGTCACATTAAACAAAGGATGATACAGACAAGAGTCTTAGTCAAAATAAATCTGTTTTTTTGTTTGTTTTTTTTAAGAGAGTAAGAGGATAAAGAGAACAGAAGAAAATTATTAGCCACCTGCAACAGAGTTAATAAATGGGAGACTGGTAATTAGTGTTTAATGCCACCTATAGCGAAATGTTTCCCACTGGGAAAAACGTGGGAGGCAAGTCCGCTTTGCTCCTTCAAAGTCACAAGCCGGAGCAGAACATACAACTGCACCTAACACCACAGTCACTTTACATATATTCAAGTTTTTACACATCTGCAAAGCAGAAGTAGTAGCAGCCATTTGGATGTTCTTTCTTAATGGTTCTCAGGGGGGGCCTAGGAAACTCGGAAGGACCAGGTTCTTGTGACATGGAGCTGGAGCTGCAGCTGCTGCTTCTGCTGCTGCTTCCAGCCACCTGCGCTCTGCCTCTGTTGTCCTCAGTGGGGGAGACCTGGGGGGACCCCGGGCTCAGGTACCCAGCTGTGGTCTGAGTAGAGGCAGTGGCATATGTGGTCGGGCCAGTGTTGTTTTTCACATAGACGTTTTTGATAGCAACAAGCGTATGTGCCATGATGCTGAGGCTGTTACTCAGATCTTGCATGCCTTGCTGCAGCAGTCGAAGATTGTGGTTGACACTGTCAAAGCCAGACTGGATCACCTGCATCTGGGTCTGCTGAATCTGCACTAGGTCCTCTTCAGTTATTTCATTTTGGTCTGCCTGGGACCTGCCTTTTGTTTTGGCTTTTACTTTCCCAGAGGAACCACCGCCTGATGTCCCCAGAAAAGGTAGTTGTTCTTGGCTAGGTGGAACCACCGCCATGTCCTCAGAGCTTTCTTCTGGCTCTACCACCTTCACTACTATTTCTTCTTTGAGGTTTATCTTCTCAAGACTGGATTGATGAGATGGGCCAGGATTGTCGTTAAACCCTAGAGGAGATGATGGGAGAGGAAAAGCAAAGGAGAGTCAGTCAGAAACTTCATGACCTCGGTGGTCAGTGAAATGTGTTCTCATCCACTAAGCACTAACATTAGTCCTTGAACCAAGACTCTACAACTCACACTGCATTATCTTTGATGCTTTTAGAATACATATTACCTCGATAGGTGGGAAGAAAACCATAAAGACGCATTCACCAGTTAACCATATATTTGCATACGACAGATCCCTTACCGGCCCCACCACAGAAGCTGAGTTTTAGGTTCCAAGAGACAAAGTTCATTGCAAGCTCATTTCATGCTCTACTGTGCACGTGGTAACCAGTAACAGCATTGCTGAAACACTGTGATTGCAAGAAATCCCTTGGTATTGAAGGTGATCGTTTCAGCACGCTAAGGCCACGTCCCTCTGGTATGTGCGAAGTTAGGTACTTGCAGCACTTTGTACTTGCCTAGAACTGCATGCTGGCATGGCTTTTCGCATTTGCAAGAATAAGTACTACAGATGTGAACACAGGCGGCTGGATCTAATGCCTCATAGACAGGCATCTACTACGAGATAGGGGTTACTCTTAGGTGCTGTTTTGACACACTTTTGACCTGCAGCACGAAATCTGCCAGGTCTGTGTGTATATGTATATATACATTTTGCATTGCCAAGGAGAGAAGGTAGTTATCCAAACCAGGCATTTTCAAGCGGGGCTGGTACCCGCAGCCCCCTGCGCGCACGCAGCGAGCCGGGAGCCTGCTACGGC
>NW_008824350.1:1986971-1993897 GCF_000699105.1 Pygoscelis adeliae
GTCTCCCGGCTGGTTCCTTCTCCCGCCTGTACGTTGAGGAGGATCTTTCAGGGCTGGGAGCGGGTTCTTGCTGGGTTTGAGTAGGCTGAGTTTTGTAATGGGTAGTGGCTGGAGAATTTGGGTTCCTGTGGTAGTAAAAGCGTTTGTAACCATACACGGACTATGAGCGTTTATACTTCACTGATAATATAGAGAAACAATTTGGATTTAAAGCATTTTCTGCCCGAGCCCCTCGGAGCGCCTTACCCAGTGTTAGTTAAAATCAAAACTCACTGCTGTCACCCACGTGAGTTAGTCAAGTATCGCTGTCATCCGAAACCTGTGCGGGAAGAAGGGACCAGCATTTTGTGTTCTCCGGTATGTCCTAAACTGTGACTTGCAGAAGCAGACCTGTGGAGGTTATGAAGTTTGAGATGCTGGCAGCTCAGTTAGCACTGCGTGGGTGGAGGGTGCGGGGGCTCTGTTTACTAACTGAAAAGTTTGCCGTTGTAAGGGAATTGCTAACTGCCTTTCGCTGCTTCGAGCAGCTCGGTTGCTTCAGCGTGAGAAAGCAAGTGGGAGGCTTGCAGCTGGCAACTTGTTGACAGGTTGCTGTTGTCCGGCCGTGGAGGAACCGAACCTCTGTTAACTTGCACAGAGAAAGATGAGTGAAAGAAGGTTGTGCTCTGAAAAGTTGGAGAAACTGCCTGACCTTGTGCATAGCACAGACTGTAATCTTGTCTTCGTGCCTCTATGCTAAACCCAGGGGGGCACCTGAGGAAATGGTAGGCTACGACTTGCTCTAGCTGTCATGGCAGTTCTGGACTGGAACTAGAAGAAGTTGGCTCTTCTGACACCCCGTGGGGTTTGTGTTCTGACCTGTGTTCTGACCTCTAACACCTGAGTGTTAGAGTACTAAAGCAGTGAGCCTTGGCTGCTTGGCTTGTTGTCCAGGCTGTGTCGGAGTCCCGTGCTTCTCCAGGAAGCTGAATTAGTCTCACACTTTCAAATACAAATTTCAGCATTGGTGTCGAGGACTGTAGGACTCCAGTCATGGCCATGCCTTCACTGCCTCCTTTCATACAAAAAAGTCCTTCAGAAATGGCGCTTGCTCTCTTGACTTTTCATTTAGTGGAGGTGTGAACATAAATGAACAGGAATATGCGTGCAATGATTTTAATATTAGTAAGGAATAAGTTGCTGCCTGTGAGAGCTTCTTCTGTTGTTGTTGCAAATGTTGCTGAATCCCATTGAGAGGAAACAGAAACCTGGTGCAGTGTCAGGAACAAAAGAAATTTTACCCGGTGTACAAAGCTTTGAACTGTACATGTAACATGAAGTCTTTTTTGTCTACATTTACCCTTGTAAGATCACTGCCACCTGTTTAGATTTTAAATGTGTTGAGTCTGTGGTGGGTTTTTTTGTTTGTTTAAGTTTCTTAAGTATAAACTTGATGTACCTTAAAGTTGTATAGTCTCTGTGTAGACCTCCGTGAGCTCTCACGGGAGCAAAATTATTTAATTGAAATGGAAGAGCAGCTTTGGTCTTGTATTTAG
Source organism: Pygoscelis adeliae (assembly GCF_000699105.1). Classification (NCBI taxonomy): domain Eukaryota; kingdom Metazoa; phylum Chordata; class Aves; order Sphenisciformes; family Spheniscidae; genus Pygoscelis; species Pygoscelis adeliae. The sequence goes on from NW_008824350.1 coordinate 1,988,507, forward strand.
CACTGCAGGACGCAAAGTGCTTAAGCAGTTGTTACAGCACCCCTCTGTGGAAGCAAGTGGCATTCATAGACAAACAGGGGACGGAGAAGTTGCAGATTTCAGATTTTTCTATTAGAATTAGCTGCTTCAGTATCGATGTCTTTGAAATGTTGGACTTAGGGGTGCCAGGTGCTCCAAGTTCTCCCTGGCCGTAGCTTCAGTATTACTGATGTTTCCATGGAACAGTTCCACTGTTTCCCAGTCGGAGACCAAAGTGAATGACTCCATCTGAAAACTTCTGCCAAAATGGCTTATGTGGAGGCTGAGTTTCAGATCTACGACCAGCGCTAAGGTTGCTTCAATTTCAGTGACCTGCTTTGACAAGTCATGTTGTTTTTTTATTGTGTATTGCAATCCCACAGTTACTACTTAAATGAGTCTGGGCACATGGAAAGAAAGAATCAGGTAGCATCTTTATATTAATGCTTTGTCTTCTTTCGTTGTAGGAGAACCACGTCCATGACAACCTGGTATCTCTTAATTTGCTCCAGAAAGACTTTGTGCCTTTTCTGCTAAATTTTTTAAGGGAGCAGACCAGCCAGATCCTGACTAATGGACCCTCTACTCCTGCTAAAACTCCTAATTCCAAGGCCCACGGGAGCCAAAGGACAGGATCAGAAAGGAGGGCAGGCCACGCAACCAGCAGCCGAGTGCAGCTCTTTTCTCAAAGGACTTCGGTGACCACCTGCGCCACAGATACTAGCTTTTCTCCTGCTGCGGCGTCCAGCAGCTCCTCTTCCTTTTCTGGGTCAAACCTGTCTAGTCCTTGTGGTGGCTTCCCTAGCATGGTCTCCAGTAGCAGCCCGAGCTTTGGATACAGCCCTGTGCTTAACCACGGTGAGAAGCGGTCATCTCAGAAGGCCAGCTTGGGGAGCTTCCTTACAGCCACGCCTGAAGCCCTGCCAGCGAGACGAGGCCGAAGGAAAGGCAACAGCTCAGTCAGTGCCTCTGGCCGGCAGGTAGCTCGGGATCTGGGGCGTTCCCTTGCTGAAGAGGAAGATGGAAAGAATGACGGTGTATCGTGGAGCGGAGGGAGAAGGAAGCGGAGTGAAGTGCCTCTTGTTTCCGCCAGATCCCCACCCAGCCAGCTAAATCTTAACAACTTGGAAGAGTTTCCACCCATGGGTGCTGCCTCTAGCTGGACAAAGTAAGAGCAAGTCTGCCTCGCTGTCTCATTTGGATTGTGCTGCAGGTTACTGTTCCTTGACTAGCTCATCCTGTTCTGCGTGTCCAGATACAGAAGATGCTGTAATATACAATACCTGGGGGCTGGCTTCTGGGCTCCTTGGTCAGAACTGCTTTGTTACGGTTGCCATGTAGGGGAATATTGCTTCAACGGGTAGTCAGGTTTCCGCTCTGTGAACACAGAGCCTCTTTAGCCTCTCACTTGTGATGCTGCCTGCAGCTTACCGGTGCGCAGACCAGCTGATACGAAGCTGAGCACATCTTTGTCTTTGCATGTTCTAACAAGTCAGCATTATCTTGGCTCTTCACACTTCTCATTTAACACAATAGCAATTGCTAATGAAGAGCAGGCCTGGAAGGCTCTTCAGTTTTACTGATACTAGCAAAAAAGCTTTCAGATTGATGTTCTGTGGCTTCTGGTAACAGATGTTAGCGCGCAGCTTTGTTTATGCCGTGTGGTCACAGACAAAATAGCTAGCTGATGCCTGTATTCTCTTTGGTCTGTAGCAAGCCCTGGTCTCCCTGGTGACTTTGGCTTAGCTTCTGGGCAGCTGTTTGTGTTGTGGTTGCCTCAGTCCTTTTCTCTTTCTCTCTGAGATTTGACTCTTTAAAATCCTCATTACCAAATATAAGGCTTTCATGTCACCCTGTTTGCTCCATGTATCGGGCACTGGTCTCTGAAAGTGGGACTTCCTAGTTGGACATGCAAAATTCCAGCTGAAAATTAATAGGTCTGTGGGTCTGTACAGCAGATCTAGATGCAGGGTCTGGATGCTCTAGGTGGTGCTTTGGCCGAGGGAGAGAAGGTGTGTTTCTAGCACAGACAGTAAGTCTCTCTTCTTCAATTGCACTATGCCCAAGTAGGAAAAAGAGTGAGGAAAGAGGTCATGGAGTGTTTGGAAGCCAATGCTATAGCGATTTTGAGAACACCATAACAATTAATATGTAGCAACGAGCATTTCCTTGAGAAGTGTAATGCTTTATGTTCCTGTATCTCATTTCCACAATGTCTCTTACTGCATTACAGAGCCTCTTCCTGAAGGACAAGTCTAGGTAGTTTATGTAGGAAGGGTGGGATTCCCTAAACTTAAAGGGCAGGCCTATGGTAACTCGGGAGCCTGGACTCTTACTGATAGACAATGGCAGCTTGATTGGTTTTGTTTTTTTTTCTTTCTCGTGGTCATGTTAGAAACTGCCGGTGAATTAGTTTCTTACTAAAATGAGGCATATCCTGTCCTCTCAAATTAGAAATGTTTGGAAGAGTTGTGTGGCAGTCTGTTATCTGTTCTGTGGCTTGATGATTGGTAATTAATTTTGCAGCAAGGGTCAGCAGTCTGTAGCTCCGTGACTTTTTATTCAGTGACCAGAATAAAGTCAGCAACTATATGTACAATTTAGAAATTTAATATCCTGGCTCTGTATCCATTTTATTTTAGCATCAGGTTCTTCTGGAAGTGTTGCATGCATATCTGTCTTGAGACCTAATTTTTTTTGTTGTTTAGCTTGATTTCAGTGGAATCGCTTCTTACCTTTTCAGCAAAAGCAAACCATCAAGGCGAATCAACCCAACTCCTGTAAGTGCTGAGCGCCCCCTCTCAAAACCAAAGATGTGCTTCACTTCTACACCTGTCAGCCAGTGTCCAGCTGCTCGGTTTTCATCTGGGTCAAGCCTTGAGGCCTTTGCTACTGTCCAGGAAGGAAACCTTACATCTGTGATAAGCAACAGCCTTCAAGAGGAGAGGGAGATGCTGAAGAAAGAACGGTATAGTCTGAGCAGGGTGGTGATAGGCTTGTACTGATTCTTAATTCTCTTGTCTTAAGGTAGTACCAATATCAGAGTGGAAATGACTGGAAGAATATCCAAAACAGATATTGGTGACCTTACACTATAACTTGCCTAAACCCAAGTGTGACTCTTGTATCAGACGAGGATATTAATGCAGCTAGCTCATGTTTGTCATTTTAGAGGTGTGCTAACTCTGGAACAATGACCCTCACTTTATCTTCAGAAGTTTAGTCAGTCCTCACTGCTTTCGTAAGATTGCCTCTTCATGGGCTTGCACGTGTGGCTATCTCCTGTGCAGCTTTCCTTAGATTGCACAGGTGAAGTGGGTGGGTTTGAGCTGGTGTAACTGGGCTATGTTTGAAGATTGTGCCTGTGATGGAAGGCGTAGTCTGGTTTGAAGAAAATGAGTTAATGATGCAAATGTGGGGAAAGTGTTGATTTTGCAAGGTAGGCAGACTAACACGAGCTTGCAGTCAGAGAAAACAGGACATGGGTAGTGTGAGATTCTGTTTTAAAAGTTACTACCGCAGTTATCTAATGAAAATTGTGTGCCAGGAGATGAGGCGAATTCTAGCTTCTAATTTTGTCTCTGCTGTTCAGTTACTGTGTGACTTTCATCCTCTGTAAAATGATATCACTGTTAGTCTGTGAGGATTGATACTTCAGAAAAAAAGCAAAGTACAGTAGTAGAGAAACTATCATTTATAATTGCTGACAGAACTGTTGCTGTTCTTTGTAGATTTTGTTCTTGAGGAAACTCCTCAGGACATGTGGGTGGAATTCTTTTCCTGCTAAGCCATGTGATTCACTTCAGTGGGTCAAGAACCGGCTGAAACAGACCCAGCAGAGTCTCATGAGTTACTGTTTGTACCGGACCTGTAACAGAACTGCTCAGGATTCAAACCTGTCTCTGTGCACTTCCATGAAGCACCTATTCCAGTCTGAATTCTACCTGTAATGTCCCACTAATCTGTATAAAATAAAGTAGGTGAAATAGCAGTATGTGGGCTGGATCTTGCCCATGAGGTGATCTCATCTGACCCATCATGCTTGAAATGCGTAGTGCTTGGCGCTCAGAGCTGGGAGCTGCTGTTGTGTCCTCAGTAGTGGTGAAATGAGGTACAAAACTAATGCAGCCCCCAGCCAACTGGGTCACTTTGAGCAAGGGCAAAAGGTGAAATTCATGCTGAGGTAGATGATAGCACTGAGGCAGATGATAGCACTGATATTGAACTGTAGTAGAGTCTGATTACATTGTAGGAGTCTTGCCTTGGTGGGTTTACAAAGGGCTTAACAAGTGATTTTATTCAGTTCTGTCAGTCAGGTGCTTACGTTCATTGCAAGGGAGATGTTACTAAATAACCTTTCTACTCCCATTTTGGGACTAATTTGTTCTTCATTGCAGCAGTTCCACTAGAAATAGGCCAACAGAAAAAGTTCTTTGCTGCAGTTAAATACGTTTCTGTCTTCCCCACAGCCTTTAAAGTGACTTTTAAAGATTTTACTTTTGAGACAATGTGGTAAGAGGTGGTGTGATGTGCCAAGCGTGGATGTTCAATTGGGATCTTTAACAATCGTTTGATATTGCTGTTACTGGCTTTTTTCTTGCTTCTCATGTGTCTTACGTATGCCACTCTGCTGCTGCATTTTGGATGACCTCTGTAGGTATATTTTTTTACAATATCTATGTATTTAACTGAGTGATCATTGTTGATTTAGAATACAGCAATTAAAGTAGTTTGTTTCTTCTGTCGTTTGGCTTGCCAGTATGGGATTTCATCTGTTGTTGCATTGCCTTTCCACTTAGTGGTATTGGATCTTCTCAGGGCATCATTAACTTACAAATATATCTGAAGGTATGGATGTTAACCTTATTTTCAAAGATTTTGTGAAGTGTCTAGCTGTCAGAAATTGCATGTGCAAAAATTTTTTTTACGGCCTGGTCTCTAACAGATTCTGTGTCCCTAACGAATATCAGTTTAGATGAGAAGCAATAACATAGGTTAGTTAGATAATTTGGTCTAAGTGCCACACTGTTTTAACAGAGTTGGAATTTGAATGTGATTCTTTTGAGTCTTTTGATTGTTAGCCCTAAGATCCTTTCTCATTAAGGGAAAGATGAGTTAAATTACTATTATGCTAAAAGCAGCTTTAGACAGTGTGAATGACATGGTTAGTTATTGCAGCAATTCCTTCATGCTGGACTGCGAGAGAAAGACCTCTTCTGGCTGCATGTCTGCTGTGTGTCATCTTCAGTCACATAGTATGTTGCTGCTCTTGAATTTCAGATGCAAATTGCTGCACCAGGCGTCTTCTCCTGCAGGGATATCCCTTGATCCTGGTACTCCTACTAAGCCTAGCTACACTCGCAGTGCTAGCCT
>NW_008824350.1:1993944-1998281 GCF_000699105.1 Pygoscelis adeliae
AATCCTACTAAGGTTTCCTGCAAGAAACAGTTGGAGTGTCTGGCGCAGCTCTATTCATCATGTATAGCAGGTGAAGACCCAGAGATGTGAGGCTGACCTTTCTTTGACTTTTGAACTTGCATGTGTGTTGTGAGGGGGAGGTAGATGAGAAGTGGAAGTTGTGGGACAGTTACAGTGTACAAACAAATAACACTTGGAAAAATAAACTAAGCCAACACAGTTATTAAAATAAATGGATACTAGCTAAAAGTTTAGGGAAGGAGATGAACCTGATGCAGTACTCTGAGCTGCAGAAGGCTGAAGTTGTATGGTCCTATCTGAAACCAGACCCTTCCCTAACACATCTTTCCTGTAATTCCCATATTGATTTACACCGTGGCTGTGTGTGGGGAGGGAGTTCTTTGCTGACTGTGCCATAGAACAGTTATCTATCTTTTTACCTTCGTTTATTAAAGCAGGTCAATACTGAATATCCACCTTTAGTATCTCATTTCCTCTCTTCCAGAAAACCTGGTACCAAATATTTTTCTGGAGCTCTTTTTTGTTCTGCAGCTGTTGACATCTAAAGGCACTTCTACTGCAGAAGATGGGGACAATGACCTTGAAGTCAATGAAGGAAGTAAGGGTAAACAATAGTATTGAGTGGAAAGAATGTTACTTCCATGGAATGATAATGTGATATAGAGTAGTTGCCTTTAGCTTGAACAGTTAGTCTTAAATTCCATAAAAGCGCCTTATTACCACTGTGGGACTCATCTGAGATGCTGACAAAAGTCATGCATGTATGGGAAGTGCTTCCGCAATATAATAGAGCAGGATTGCTAGATACTGTTTGAATCTAGTTTTCTGCTATTGTGTGAGATTTGCTGTAGCTACTTGCTAACACTGACTTTCAGAGAGAAGGACAGATATGCTAAAGTCTCTCCTCCATTGGTCCCTGCAACTCAAAAGTGCTGTTGATCTGCTATGTGTTTCTTAAAATTTAAGGTTGGGTTACAAGTGCATAGGACCCATCCATATAGATATGTAATTGTTGCATTTGTTTTCTGGCAAATTCAGACTTAAGCCTGATGCAGTTAGTATTTTGATACAGATATAAAAACCAAAAAAGTGGCTTTAAGGTGAGACACCCCACCTGCCCCTCCCCAAGATACTCCTATTTGATTGACCTTTGTTTTGCCACTCACTGATTCTTAGGGCTGATATTAGGAACACGAAGTCTGCAGCTACGGGAACAGCAGCTGACGACTGGTTGCAGTTGGTCTACTTTTTGTCCTGGATCTGCTTACCGTTGGCCAGGACATTGAGAAGGAATCTTTTCTTTCCCATACAGTATTGAACTGTAGTAACAGCAGTTGCCTTTAGTATAAGAATGATAGGGATGGGAGGATTTGTCTATTTCCAGTGTCAGGGAATGGGAACTTCTGGAAATTGGATACTGGACTGGAGGACTGTTTTTGGATATGGCAGTTTCTACTTTCCTTGAAAGCTAATTGTTGGTCTTTTAGTTCATAAATGGTGACAGGTGCTGTTGTCTCATGTTTCTTTTTTTCCCTTAGATGCGTCAGGGAGACAGCATTTCCGAAGTGTGCACAATTGTGTTTATTTTGCTGTTCAAGTCTTGGATTATCAGTATGAGTGAGTTGAATTTTTTTTTTTTCCTCTGCTTGTGTCTGCAGATGTGTGTGAGGTGAAGCAAGTGTGCTTGGATTTTAGAGCTTTACCACTTCCAAGCATGGAGTTGTTAATTTTCCCTCAAAACATACAACTTGGCCTGGATTTGGATGTCTGTGAGTTTTCCTTGCACTGATCTGTCTACTGAACTTCAGTGTGATTATGCAAGAATGGGAAAGTCATGAGATGAGAACAATAAAAAATGGCCGTACAGAGAGATGCCAGTAGGATTTGATGCTGGATGCCTGGGGCTTAGAACTCTTTGCTTGGTAGCCTCATTAAAAAATGAGCATAAGCATTTCTTTAGGTCTGATCATGTGTTGTTTGTGTCTGTCTGTCTGTGGGTTTTATCCATGTTGTCTTGGCAGAATTATTTCCCGTTTAGAAAAGGGGACACTGAAGCTCTTGGCTGAAAATGAACGGATTGCATCTTTTTCTCCCACCTTGCATGAGAGGCTCAGGCAGGCTTATGAAAGCAGCACAGCCAAGGTAAAAGTTGGTAGACCTCCACTGACATTGCTTCATACCTTTGTGTTGTTGCTCTTTTATTTGTGATGGCTTTGATGTTAAATCTCATTCCTTCTACTTTGAGTATCTTGTCATGTCCTCTTTGGCAAGTGTCTAAAAGCTAGGTTTTTTTCTTGTCAGCGGGTGAGTGAATTGCTGCGTCCAATGACTGTTAGCTGTGCTAACCTTACATTGTCCTCCAGGCCCTGACCTCAGCCAGCGACTTTGGCAGGGTCAGGTTTTGCTTTTGAGATTCTCATCTAATAAACATGGATCCCAGAAGAATGATCAGTTAGATGCAATATCAGAACGTAGTTTGGAAGAAGTGGATTTGTTCCATAGCTACAGACTCTTTTTAGGCAGATGAAGCTTCAGAGGAGACAATGCAGCCTGTGAAAACTGGTTTCCTGATCTAATCATCTGAGCTAGGGAACTAAAGCTAGATGGTAGGAATGCCTGCCTTAATGTATTTTGTATCGTTTCATCCATCTTTTAAAGATGGAAATTGCTCTTGGCAAAGAAAGTACAGTGTACTTTGTGAGACTAGGGCATGTCATTAGCTGAGCTATTTAGTTAAAGCTGTAAATAAAGGTCTCTTGTTACTTGAAGACATAGGCTTTTCGAATAGGAGAAAGAAGAATAATACAGTAATTGCCAGCCACTATCCTGCAGTCTCTGGAGCCCTATATTGAATGTACACTTTGGCTATTTGCAGGTCTTTCTTTCCACACTGTATCAATATTGGTTGCAGACTATTCTGCAGAGATTTCTTAGAGAGATGAGATGCTTCCACTCATAATGTTGAGTGATTCTGCCTCTGTAGTGTAACGTAGGTTGTACAACTGTTGGTGTTTACTGTCAGTTAGCAATTGGGAAATGGCTTGTGTCTGAACAACTCAACAAGTGATCCTTGGTTTCCTCATTGCATCTTTTCCCTGCTTTTTCTAGGTCTCAGATTGTTGGATAAATTAGAGACTTATATTAGTCTAATGGCTGCCTTTATATTTTTAACAGGTGTCTCTCCTGCTGCCATGCTCTGTACAGTCTGTTTCTTTCCAGCCAGAAACTGACAATCGCTCTAACTTTCCCAGTGACAGAGCATTTCACATATTTAAGAAACAAAGGTAAGTTTCTTCTACTGTTACCGTATGGCTCAAAGGGTATAATCTTTCCATGATTGTGAACAAAGGATATTGAGAATGTCTCATGTATGCTACATGCTGTAGAAAAATCTTGAGATTTTCACTCTAATTTAAAAAAAAAAAAAAAAAGTCTTTGTCCATATTGACTGCAGGAGCTAAATGCTTAATGTCTTTAGAGAAGAACAGCCTAATTCTTCAGGAGTTATTGAGACTTCTGGTAAATGCCAGTACAGTGTGTCACCCTACTGGATTGCTTCTGCATATAAATCTGGTATGCTTTTATTCTTCCTGCCACCTCCCTCCATGCTTGCAGCAACAGGGTGAGGGGAGAATGGCAAGTTGTCTTGGTCCTTTTTTCTCTCCTCATAGGTATTATTTCATGTGGCTTATTCTTTCCTGCCTCTCAGTCTTCAGTATGTCTGGTAATGGGTGTTTTGGTCATTCCGTCAGAGCTTGGGCATAACAAGCTTAAGCACTTGCTGTCAAAGACATGGAAAATGGAAACTCGCTGAAGTACCGCTAACATTAATGAGTTTTGCAAAGGTATCTGAATGCTTAGAGGCTTGAGTTATTTAATCTGAGGTAGATTCTTGCTGGGGAACTTAGGAGCGATTGAATATTCAGTTGTTGTTACTTCAAATTTTGATGAGTAGGAATTCATACCCTTAAATATCTTGATTCACAGGGATATCTTTTATGAACTGCTGCGTGAATGGGAGGATAACCATGAAAAATCTGGCTGGGACTTTGAAAGAGTTCTGGGCAACAAGATCAGGTAGGAGTCTTTTGCAACTTCAGCTAGCTTCTTAATGTAGCTGAATTGCTGGTGCAGCATATTAGACTTGGCATCCTAAGCTGCATGCCCTTCCTAACAGTCTTCTGTGCTGCTCTGTAGGGAGCTGTGCTTCTTGGAAGGTACTGTCCATGTAAACTTGCTTCTATATTTAAAAGTATCAACTTCCCTAAAAGAAACAAGCCACAAGTGGCAAGGGCCTAATTTGATCAGTCTTGGTG
>NW_008824350.1:1998318-2049946 GCF_000699105.1 Pygoscelis adeliae
CCACTCTCACAACCAGTATGTTGTAGTCTGAACATTGTCATTGTATACACTTTTGTGTGCCTTTCATGTTTCCAATGCCCCGCTCCTCTTAAGTGTGGAGAACTGTTATATGTTCAGAAGCTCTTAGCTCTTCTAATTATTTCAGGGGGTTCTAGTGTATTGGCTCTGAAAACAAGACAACCGTGGCTCTTTCTGTGGAAAGCAAACTGTTTTATTCATTTATTGCTTTATCAAAATAGAGTATATATAAAGAAACTATTATGGTTTTGAGAGCAGTTGCCTTGTGGGTTTCTGTGTTAGTCTTAACGACCAGCCTACTCAAGTTACATGTATGAAGGTGACACTTCACCACAGAAGCAAAACAAGGCTGAGATTTCCTTCTCTTTGGGCATCAGAAGTACTGCTTTGCTCTTTTCTTACTTACATATGTATGAACTCAACTCACTGCTCTGCACAGGGGGGAGTGGGAGCTGAATGAGTTAATTTTCTTCCTAAATAACAGCATTATTGCAGGAAAGGAAGAGAGTCTTGTTATGTCTAGAGCTGTTTGCTCTGCAGGTGCTCAGGGAGAATTTTTGTTTCCATGGTCAGCAGATGAGGCTCGGTGCTTGGGAAACCTGGTTATAAAGATGTTGCTTTTTGCAGTGGCCTTTGGAGATCGCTTTCTTAAAAGCAGTTATTTTATGCTTTTGGTATAGTTTGAGGTTAAAACACTTTCTTGTACCACAGAGATCCAGTCAGCATTTTGTGATGTTTTCCTTCACAGGGCCATGATGGCTCACCTATCTGCAACCTGCAACCACAGCCATTTTGCCAGGCTCTTTCAGAAACAGCTTATCCAGGTAAATTACTTGTTTTTTTCATGAAGATATACATCAAAGCTGATCTGATCCTTCCTCAGCCTGAGAAAACAAACTGTGTCTTGCAAGTTTCTTTGAGATTTTCCTATTGAAAATTTTTTGGGAGAGCCAAGTCTTCAGTATGGGAATTTCCTTCCTTTTCCAGAAATATATATCAGTGATAAATTACTAATGAACTCTGTGTAAATCAGGGATGAGGCACACTGAGCACATCGTGAGCTGCAAGAATTAATTCTTCATGGTTATTTACTTTTACCCTCTAATTCTAGAACATTTATCATTTATAGAAATTTTAAGGATCTGTTTTGACATGTATCAAATGCAGAGGTTCCCAGTTATGTTCATTAGCAACGTGAGTGTACTACCTGCAAAAAGTCGCTGGTTCTTCTGTGTAATGCTGCAATAGGCTTTTTTTGATATAGTATTGCTGTGGTAGTTCACAGGGGTTTTTTGGCCAGTTCCAAGCATCGTCTGACTTCACTGGAACTGAAGGAACGAAGAAAGAAAAGATGCTTCTGATTGGAGTATAGATTTTCACTGTATTCTCTATAAATGGCTGGCTTATTGGTGGGTTCCTTTTGGATAGCAAAACAGACACAAAACCCCGCCTTGAGTATTAGCCCACACACATTGCCAGGAAGTTGCAAGCTGTTGGAATGTTGAAAATTCCTCTAGTGTCCAACCTGAATTTGCATCAGTGTCCTGTCTGATGTGTGTGTTCAGGGAGATTGTGGGAAAGAGGTGAGATGGACTTTGTTGTGTCAACAGAATTTAATTAGTCCTAGGTACTGTATTTCTCCTTCATACCTGTGCCGCCTTAATGAAGACTGCAGGGTTTCACAAGCATAACCAAAGCTTTAAACTGATAACTAGGAGTCTTCAATGAATCCGATGTGTCTGACCAGAAAGTGATTTGCAGAATCTTCAGAATCTTGTGTGTGTTATGATACTCATGCAGAAAAGAACCTAGACTGAGGATTTGTGTCGAGGCCTGATAATTTAAAGGTTGGGAAGTGTAGCAAGATGCTCTTTTGGGAGAGGAGGATGCTCAGTTTGGAATAAATGGACCTAGTAATTGTTTGCTTGATATACATAGTTAAATGTTGCTTTTTAGTATGATCTCTCTCATTAAAACTATCCTGACTTAGATGTAGGCGTATGCAGTCATCTTTTCCCTTTACTCGGCATTGGTTAGGTTACATCTGGAGTACTGTGTCCAGTTTTGGGCTCACCAGTACAAGAAAGATACAGACTAACTAGAGCGAGTCCAGTGCAGGGTCACATAAATGATTAAGGCACTGGAGCATTTTTTGTATGGAGGAGAAGCTGAGAGAGGTGGGACTGTTCAGCCTGGAGAAGAGAAGGCTCCAGGTTATCTTAGCACTGTGTACAAATACCTGATGGGAGGGAGTGAAGAAGAGGGAGCCAGATTCTTCTCAGTAGTGTTCACTGACAGGACGAGAGGCAATGGACACAAATTGAGAAAAAGGCAATTCCATCTGAACACAAGAAGACACTTCTTTACTGTGAGGGTGGTCAAACACTGAAACAGGTTGCCCAGAGGGGTTCTGGGCAGAGGTTCGCCCAGAGGGTGAAGTTCCAGTCTGTGGAGACATTCAAAACCAGATTGGATGTGATCCTGGACAACTTGCTGTAGCTAACCCTGATTGAGCAAGAGGGTTGGATTAGATGATTCAAGAGGTCCCTTCCAACCCAAACAGTTCTGCAGTTCTGATTCTTTGAGCCTTGAGTAGTATCTATGTGTTTGGGGGAGGGAGGCATTAATTTTTTAACTTTGTTTAACTCTGTGGAAACTCCAGGAAAATCTGGTCTGGGAATTCATAGTGCAGTATCATGGTCCTTGGAGACTGGGCTAAAGGTCCTACTGAGGGGTTCATGAAGACCATGAGTGATAGGTGTTCTCTCCACACATCCAGATGTAGTCTGCTAGATGTGCCTGAGTTAGATGTATAGGATCGGAATTCCATCTCTCAAGATATCTAGGCTGTTGATGGCCAAGGTGGGTAGCATGTTTTGGCATGAGGAAAAGGGATCTTCTGTACGTGGGCTGCCTGAAAAGGCCGTGCTTGGATTACTCCTAAAACAAAATCTTGCGAGGAAGGGAGAATATGTGGGGTGAGAGATAAAGTGAAATGATGCCTTATTACAAGTATTCCACCTCACTACTCTTTCTGTCCCCTGAAGATGTGTAAAGGTCCTATTGGTGGTGGTGCAAGCTGGGGAGACACCCCAGACCAGGATGTCCTTAATATGCTGGGTTCTGACAATCTGAGCCGTCTGAAGAGGCTGCAGGAAAGATTTGTCGTTCCTCAGAGCATCAGAGGACCTTGTCCACCCCCTTCGTTCCCAGGATGCCAGCAGTTCTTCAGGGACTTCATCCTCAGCGCAGGAAGGTTAGCTGCCCATGGTTGCTGTTTCCTTGGTGAAGTGTGTGGGCAAGTGGGGAACACCAGCATGTTGCTCTTGCAGCAGGGAGTTGTCCAGAGAGCTTGGGGCATGGTGTAACCTAGGCAGAGCATATCAGAAATGTTTTTAAGCTGCATAATACCACACTTAGTGTTCCTGGCCAGCATGCATGGTGAACATGTTAATAAGCAAGTTCTGCCTGGAGCATAGAATGTCTTTGTGTGTGTGTGCGCTACACTAGGTTAGACTATATGTCTATAAAACCGTAATATCTTGTCACAGGCCATCAGCATTTCCCAGTGCCAAGGCGTAGCAAGGGCACTGGACTGGCCAAGTATTTCTTGTGTGGTAGTGCATGAAGCTAAGGAGTCAGAGGATGAAGCCAGGTTCATGGTTTTGTTTAATGAGTTTTTCACAATCCACAGCATGGGGGAGTTGTGATCTATGGGAGATTTGAATCTTAAGTTCAGTTACTTTACAGCTTCCTGCTTCGACAGATCTATATTATTATCCTTATGCTGGGTCTTGCTAAATAGCACCTGTTTGAAAAAGTACAAAATAAGAGTGGAAAAGAAGTGGGTCAGCCAGTACTAGTCTTGTCCCTTTCTTGCTTGTCTTCAGTCTGTTACATTTGATGTCTGCTGATGCTTGATACAACTCATGAGACAAGCTTGAAGTTTCACAGTGTGTTAGTTGAGGTTTTGCTGCTGTTTTCAGCCCAGTCTGATTCATCATCATCTTTTGCTGAAGTTACCAGTTCAATCAGCACCTGATGGATAGTCTGTGCCTGAAGATACTCGAACTGGATGGCCTTACTCTGGTGGAGCATGAGCACAGTGATGGGGAAGCAGATATGGATGAACAGGTAAGCTTGTTTTTTGCAAACACATCTGGCAGAAATTTCCCTGAACTATTCCTGTACCCAGAAAATTACTGGCTTGACTATGAATTGCCTGGAGCTTCCATTGCTGTATTTGCAGGACAAGAGCTTCTTCATGTAGTTTTGTCATAACTCTGCAACTTGGTTATGGATGTCTGAGCCCCTTGCCATTTACTTGCATGCTTCAGGGTGCTTCATAGAACTGCGTCATAAGAGATGATGCGCAATAGTTTGAAAAGTGAGAGCCTCTTTTTAGGTTGTTAGTACCCTGTGTTAGATCAATGAAATAACTGAGTCCAGTTGTTACACTCAGTTGCAATAGCTCCTTGTTACTTTTCCATGTAGAAAGATTTTAGTTAGAATGAATTTGTACTCATGCTTGTTCATACCTGTTCAGATGTTTCTTAACTCATCTGTACCTATTAGAGGTGTCATCATAGCTTATAGTCTATTAGCAAAGTAGTAGCCAAAGGTTAATGAAAACTTGCAGAGCAGTAATGGTATAAAGGAGGCAACGTGAGATCAGCTCTCTGCCTTCTCATTGACTCCAAAGTTGTCAATATGAAGATGTGATTGAGCAGCTGCTTGTTTTAGAAAGCTCTTGAATTAATTTCTTCTCACTATAAGTGAAGCAGTGGAGGCAGAAGCAATTTAAAATGCTTGATAAATATGTATTTTGGAAACTTACCTTTATTAAAAGCAGTGATGAAGCTATGTGGCCCTTTTACATGAAGGAAGTGGAAGATTAGTGTAGGTAGTTGCTTTGCCAGTTTACGGTAGCATTGCCCCGTCTTGCTTTTCTTCATTTCAGGATGAAAAGAAGCGTTTCACTGTGGTCCTATTAAGCCTACGACTCCTCGCCAAGTTCCTGGGGTTTCTTGTTTTCTTGCCATATCGCACTGTGGAGCAACCAACTAGAGACTTGCAAGACTCTGCAGTAGCGTTAAGAAACCAAGTAAGAAACCAAACTCTTCTAAGAAATCTAACGTGGCCTTTTGCTTGACAGGTGGGTTTTCTAATCTAAGGAGGGGATTATGAATAGTTATGCCCTTTCAAAGGGAGCCAGTGGTTCCTGGGATGATGTTATACTGTTCTATGCCCCTACTGCGTATTCTGGGGTTGGGAATAAAGGAAAGAAGAGTTTGTGTAAGCTAGAAGAGAAGGAGCAATGCACTGATGGTGAGGTACTCGGTCTTCAGTTATTTCTGCTAATCTGGGGCTGTCATACCAGAACTCTGACCTAGCTAAGACGACTTGTATTGATAGTGTAAAATCCAGCTACCAGGAATGTTTTAGTTAGTTTTGCACCCATCTCCTGGCAGTGTGTCATACTGAATGCAAGGAGGCAGGGGTTAGACCTTGACTCTGCTTGTACATAGTCAGGCTTATAGCCTTACTTTTGAAAGTCCCAGTGGGAACTCTGGTTGCCATCATAGTGTGGTTTTTACCTCTGCTCGTGTGCAAAGAAATGTTTTCATTAGCCAGAAAGTCACCTCTTATTTGTACGGAAGATGAAATCCTAGAAAGAAAAGTCATGATATAGATAAAGTTTTTCTTTAAGTATGAAAAGGTGACTTCAAGCTGCTGCTTTAACTTCTGTTGTCCATTAAGACCCTGCCTGTACTGGATGTATTGAAGCTTCTGAGACAATCTATTCGGGATCAACGTTCTATTCTCACTATTCCTTGGATTGTGGAGTACCTTTCCCTTGTGGATTATATTGCTCCTTTCCTTGATTACTACAGGAAAGTATTTTGTCTCTTGCTGCAGGTATACAGGTAAGAGCCTGGGAAAAGATATTTTTTAAGAACTTTTCTGTGAAGGTTTGCTTGCTTAGTTGAAGTGCCTGGTATTTGAGAATGCATGCTGGCCCTAGTTTGAGATTCTTATAAAAGTACTTTTTTTTTTTTTGTGCAAATCATGAGCACTTCTTATCTTACATAAGGCTGCAAAGGGAGGACATACTAAACTCAGAGATTAATATTTGATTTAAATATGTGGCTTTTCATTAAGTAAACAAAATACTTTAAATCCCTACTCATTCTACATCTGCAGCTGTGAATTTTAAACCTTGAATTTGAACCTTAATTAAATACTAAACCTACAAGGTCTCCCATGCCTAAATAATGCTCTAGTTTCTGTTCTTATATACATGAGGAAAACTTGAAGCACATTCTAGAGAGTTACTTAATACTGGCTTTTCTAGTGTAAACTTAAAACAGTATGTTATTCAGATGCATACGTACAAAAAAGTAGAGCTTGCTCTCCACTCTTTAGGCAGACAAGTAGGGAATGTATACATGGTGACAAATAGTATAATTAGAAAGTGAGTGGTTTGGGATTTTTTTTTCCTTAATGAAAACTGAGCTACTGAAATCTAACACTCTCTTGCTGCTTTTGTTTCATGGCAGGTTAATGGTCCTTTCTGAAGATAAGGAGATGAGTTTCCTGAACAAGCTGCTGATCCTTGCGGTTCTGGGTTGGCTTTTTCAGGTAGAGTCTCCTGTGTGCACGCAGCTCTTCTCTGAAGAAAAAGCAGGGCACAGAACTCAATAGAAAATAGTATTGAAATGAGTTAAAACACTGCAAAGCAGTAGTTTGTTGTCTTGTTGGGGTTTTTTTACACTAGTGTGGGATTTAAAGAATCCTCTGTATTCTAATGGAGAATTATGTTCCTTTAGTAGAATTGTGTGAAGCAACATTTTTTTTCGAATGGGAATTCTAATTGCTACTGAAACACATTCTGTACTTATAACTCTGCATCCTTGTAAGCAAATTGACAGTTGATTCCTGTTAGAACTGGAAGCTCTTGTCAGAGAGATGGAGTGCTAGCTGGCAGCCTTGAATTACTGGGAAATTTTTTGTCTGATAAAGGGATGGTGTGTGATGAACTTTTAAAATCCTTTTGTGCCTTCAGTTGGAAGCAAGGTAACTGGTTAGCAGGAACCTGTTGAAAAGGTGAAATATGCTGTCTGGAGAGCATAAGGAAAGTGGCTTATGTTATTGTGATCAAACTGAATCTAATTTTATGGAAAGGTTCTCCTCAGGGCAGAGAGGATCCTTAGTGCTAGTTTTTTGTGGGTGGGAGGTTGGTGAGATTTTACTGTCCTCTTTATTAGAAATGGTGTAAGTTACTGACAGCTGTTTGGGTTGTAACTACTAGGGCTTCTGTTCCAGGTTCCATCAGTCCCTGAAGAGCTCTTTTTTACCGCTGATGTCAGGCAAGAGGGATTGATGATGGATACTGTGACGTCTGCTCAGGCTTTGGTGAGTTAGTGAATCAGTGGATGAGGGTGGACCTACTGTGGCCTCAGGAGTTTAAGATTTTATCAGGAACTTGGCTTCAGTGCAGCTGCATAGAGCATTTGTAGGCCCAATGGATGTGATGCCCCAGTTTGTCCAAGTGCCTCAGTTGCTTTGCATCCTGGATTGTAGACTGTGTGTGTTACAGCTCTGGGGCTTTTGTCAGGCAGGAGCCATCTCACCTGCTGCAATGGCTTGCAGAATAGGTGCAAAGTTATGCTGGAGAATCAGATGCTATTTTCCTACTCACTGATTATTGCAGTACAAGGTGAGCTGATAGAACTGTAGCTCTTCCCAGAAATAAGTAATGGTAATGGTGAACTCAGCAGAAATAGTAAAGCAGGACTTTTAGAGAGAGCAAGGTTGCTGTCTTTGGAGTCACCTGTTTTCCAGTTGCATGGTAAAGGGTAATTGAACTGAAAATAGCATGAGCAAGCAGAAAAGGAGGTGAGTTTATGGCATGTGTGATGTTTCAGATAATTCCCAGACATGCAAGAGAATACACAGTATTCCTTGAAAAATAAGCAGTATGTTTGCTAAGATATCTTCTTCTAATTAGAAAGTTCTGTTTTGCACTCTCTCTTCAGTGGCGGAGATAAGATGCAGAGAGCAACTGATTTTTCTTTTTTTTTTTTTTTGCAAATGAGTGCAGTACACACTACCCTCATGGATGGGATCTGAAGTTGCTTTTCCTCCCATGCCTCTGCCTGAGCTGTGTAATACTGGGGTGACATTACTCCGTAGTGTGGTGTTCCAGTGAGTTTGGGTGAAGACACCTGTAGAGGTGTAATGCATAGCAGATGTGCCTCATTTATTCTCCCCCATGGATAGGCTTCTCTTTTACATGTAGCAGCTGGGGCAACAGTCCTGGTTCCCCTCCGTAACCATCAGCTTTCAGCTGGGCTTTGACAGTGATCAGAAGCAAAGGTTGAGCTACACTAGCTAAAGGTAGAGCAGCTCATTGTGTGTTACAGGGCTGGACTGAACACTTGGGCTGCAAAGTTCATAATTTTACTGTGGATTTAGAATCCAGTTATTTTTATTGTTTTCGTGGAAAGGCAGTTCTGAAACCTGCCTGTGACCACGCGTATGGGATTTCTGACTTGCTGAAGACTGTTTCTTTCCTGCTGTGTCCTTTCAGCATTTCCTTCCTTTTCTCACCAGGACTCTGTACCCTTGGTGGATCAGCAGTTGCTTTATACCTGCTGTCCCTATCTTGGTGAGTATTTTATTTATATTTGCTATATAAATAAAATATATTAGCATATATTTGTTTTTATTTATATTTGTATTTTTTTATTTATATTTGTCCTTTGGTACTGTGAGTCCTCGGATCGTCTTTCTTACCCCTCCTCACAACTTCAGGTCTCAGTTGTGTATGCGTCAACCTTGATAAAAAGCTGTATTGGCAGAAGCTCATGCAGCTGTGAATGGTATCTGCTGAAGCTGGGGGAGGGAGACTACACAGTCAGGATAGTTGATCTACAGAGCTTGAATACAGAGGGACAGGGGAACTCATCCTTCACAAACTGGAAGGAAGCATTATAAGGAGTAAGTGTATAACTTTTCCATCCTAGGTATAGGGAGAGGTGTTTGTACTGCGAGGAATGTCTTGATCCTTGAGCATGTTTCTGCTGCCAGGCAGAGGGGAAGAATCCTTTTGTGCCCTGGTGCTTTATTAGGTGGTTGGTTGGGATATCTTTCTCCTGGGATCTGTCTGCCATTGGTGAAATCCATCTCTGTAGACAACAGACTCCCAGATGGTGCCGACGGTGCTCTGCTTCTTGGGACTTAGCTGCTAGGAAAATTGTATGTTAAACCTGCATTACAAAAGCTTCTAGGGGTTGAACAAGTCTTCACGTTGGTATTTTCTCCTGACCCTGTTGGAATTTTGTGTAACTCTGCTTGCCTTGTTGTCCTTGTAGACTTTACAGTTCCCGCTTGCCATGCTAAAAAGGGATGTGTAGAAATGACTGCTCCCTGATCCTTCTGAACAAGGTCTATGTGCCAGAGAGCTTTTTGGAAGCCTCCTCTTATCTTCGGAGCCTTGCCTGCCTTCTATGCCCTGCCAGTTAAATGGGTGGGATGCTTTTCTGAAACTTCAGCTTTCCACAGAAGCTGAGAGAATCTGCCCTGGAAACAGGACTGACAACGTGGAAGTCTCTCTCTTGAGTTTTGATTTGTTCCCTTGCTTAGGGGAACGATGACTACTTTTGCATGTTTTCCTGTACAGGTGAGCTGCGGAAACTACTTGCCTCTTTTGTGTCTGGTAGCGGAGCAAAAAATGGTGGCTTTATAAGGAAAATCACTCCCACAGCTGCAGAGTCCTTGGCACCCAAGGCTTCAGTCACACAGCGGAAGCTGCAGGTAATGAAATTGGGGAGTCACAAGGGGAAGCAGGGCAAGAGAAATTGCTTGTGTGAGGGTAGGGTACGTAGTGGTATCCTAATGCCAGGGGAAGAAAAGAATGGGCCTAGGCAGCAGGGAACATTGTGTTTAACGGTCGGGTATCCTTACTCCTCATTCTTCTGTTATAGTCATGTGGCTGGGATACCATGTGGGTGTTGAAATCCAGATAACTTCAGTAAACATTCTTGCAATTGGAACAACTAGCCTGTTTCTCTGCCTGCCTCTTTAACATAAAATGTTGGTATGTTTCTCATACTCTGTTTTGGTTAGATTGTAGCCATATTTTCCACCAAAAGAAGAACTATGTAGGAGCCTACAGGATTACCAGACTGTAATTAAAAGAGAGGATCCTTTCTTTCCAAAAACAAACCCTATGTGGTGACTCACTACTAGTAGGTGCTGTTAGAACTCTCCCATTCTTCCCTTTACTGGGAATTTGCTTTTGTAGCTTCATAAACCCTGATAATGAGCTTTGGGTTAAATGGTTAGAAGGAAATAGGGAGCAAATATTTTACAGGGGTGCTGAATGCTACAGTAGCAGAAAGTTCTAGCGTAGGCAAATTATGTGCCTTTTAGCACAATTCCAGATTGTAGTTCTGTCCATTCCTGTGTTGAGGAGAGGAGGATCTGGGTGGAGTTCTCCGATCAGTTGTAGCCGTTTTCTCTTGTACAGGTAGAGTTGGAACAGGCCTTCTTCCACAACCAGCCTCCCTCCCTACGGAGAACAGTTGAATTTGTGGCAGAGAGGGTGGGATCCAACTGTGTTAAGCACATCAAGTAAGTGCCGGTGATCTCTTCTGTGACTTAAGAAGTAACTTTACACTAATGAGGCAAAGAGTTGATCCTTTAAAATTGTGTGTGGGAGGGAAAGAAAGCTTCCCTCAGTTTGCTTTATAGCAGAACACCAAGGACACCCTATGACAGTGGGGTCCAGCAACATCTGATTGCCATCACAGAGGGGAATTTGTGAAGGGATGCAAAGAGAAGGGTTATATGACTGTGGGACACTTGGAATGTGAACATAATACAGTGTTTTGAGACTTTATATCCCTTTCAGAAAATTCTTGCTAATGATAGGGAAATCTCAGATCAGAAAGGACCTCTGGAGGTCATCTGATCTAAAATCCTGCTCAAAGCAGGGCCAGCTTTCAAGTTAGGTCAGGTTGCTTGGCACCTTTTCCAGTTGAGTTGTGAAAGTCTCTAAGGATGGGGATTCAGCAGCCTGTTAGTACCATGTTCCGATGCTTAATTTTCCCAGGCTTTGTGAAAAATGTTTCCTTATATCCTATCAGAATTTCCCTTGTTCCAGCTTGTGCATGTTGCCTGTCAACCTTTAGCTATGCGCTTCCTGGAAGCATTGTTCTGTCTTCACTGTAACCCTTCCTTCTCCCTTCACCTTCTCTTCTCCAGGCTAAGTGAAAATGGTTCCTCCAGCCCCCTTGTAGGTTGTGTGCTCCAGCATCCCAGCTACCTTAGTGATTTTTTTTTTTTTTTTTCTTTCTTTTCCCCCCCTTCCTGCAGTCATTCAAATTGTCAATGGCTGGCTTGTACTGGGGTCCCAAAGCTGGGCAGTGTACTCCAGATGCAGCCTCACAGTGGCGAGGGAGGCAGTAACTTCCCTTGACTTGCTGGCTGCACTGTTGCTAATGTCAGCCCAGTATAAGGTTGGCCTTCTTTGGACACTGCTAACTCATTTAGCTTGTATACTGGGAACCCCAGATCCTTTTCTGCAGAGCTGCTCCCTAGCCAGTAGACCCTGCACAGGTACACAGTCACCACCCCACTGTCAGCCCGTTTCTCCAGCTTGTCACAGGCCTTCCGAATGGCAGCCCTGCCCTCCAGCATTTCACTCATAAGCTTGCTGAGAGTTTCACTGTCCCCTTGTCCAACTTGTTGAAGACATTAAAAGGTATCAGCCCGCAAAGAATGCTGGTTGTAGTGGGCTGCTGTTGACATCTTTGAGCTTCTGACCACTATCCATTGAGAGTATAAGGGTATTGCTGCCAAAAAAGATACCTGTAACCGTATATGTTTCTATTAAAACCTAAAGGCTTTTGATTCTTGAGTCTTAGTACTATTTTGATGTCTTCATTGCTGCTTTCTTCCTTACAAAAAGAACAAGGAGATGGTACGGTACTAAACGCAGTGTAATTAGTTCTTTTTTTAGCAGAGTGGTTTATTGCATTTGTGCCTGAGAGAGATGGGTATCCTCCTAAATTGGGGGAAATGGCTGGTTACAGTTAGGGTGCACTGTTTTTTGTATTGATTTCAGCCTGTCTAATTGTTCTTGTTTTTTTTACAGGGCAACACTGGTAGCAGAGTTGGTTCAAAGGGCTGAAGTCATATTGCAGGATAAAGTGAAGGAGGAGGATGCTAATCATGACAAGCTGCTTGAAGAGGTGTGCGCTCATCTGTATGCGGAAGGGGCCCAGGCACTCATCAAAGGCAGAGAGTAAGGAGGAAAAGTTATTTAAACTTGTGCCTTCCCGTCTCTTCTTATTGCGGAATCTGTAAGCCTAATTCGGCTTGGCCTGTCATGCTCAGGTTCTGGTAATTATAAACCCTGACCTCTGCTCTTCTTAGGGTGACTGTCTGCTGTGCCTCCAGCCAGTTAATGCTGTATTTGTAGGAAGGAATAAAGGTGCTGTGTGTCCCTCTGCATCCAGCTCCAAACGGACATCTACTGCAGCTATTGTATTTCCCCTTTTTGGAAAACTGAGTATTGCAGCTTGCTGGCTTGTAATTGCTTTTTCCTTGTCTGGTCTTTTGGTCTGACTTATTTCACTGCAGTCTTCCAACTGGTTTTGACTGTAAGAGAGCATGTGAAAGTTCCTATGGTAATGAACCTCTGAGTGTTGTCCAAGAACTTTGACTAATCCTGTGGCACGTTTTCTTTCTTTTCTTGCAGATTTTGCAAAAAGAAAGGTCCTGAGGCGGTAAGGGTGTTATTGCCGGAAGAGACATCTGCAGCAGTATGTATTTTCACTAAAACTTACTAAAGGCCTTGACCTTAAGTCTGGACACTACCATTTTTCCATTGCTGCTTCACTTGTCCCTTAATAGCTTAGGGCAATGGAATCTAATGATGCCCTCATGTGAGGACTAATAGCTAAGGAGAGTCACCTCTGCCAGGCTGCCTTGGATATTCTGGCTAAAGTGATACTCTAGCCAATACCTAACTGTTGAGACTAGAACGATATATAAATTGCATTCATCTTGCAAGGATAATGCTTTTGTTTTAGCATCAACTTCCCCAAGAGTTGATGGGGTTTGTATAGGGTTGATGAGGTTTGGGAAGTCAAAATGGGTCAGTCCTATTGCTCAGAGTAGCAGTTCCCACAGAGGTGGCGGTGCTCTTTTTAAATATTGCATGCCAAAATTAAGCCTTTTCCCTCTAGACTTCCTTCTGACTTCTCACTGACTATAGTGCTGTGGCTGGTAGTAAATCTCCTATCACTTGTTATCCTCCCTGTAAAGGTTTTAAGTAGTGCAGAAGACATTGCAGTGGAACTGGCTACTGAGAAAGCCTGTGGCTGGCTTTCTGCCAACATTGCAGGTGAGTCTCCTTACCCTGCGCTGGGGCTTCTAACCTGTATATTGTACTCTTTTTCTGAGATCAAGGGGTAGAATTTATTCCAGTGTTATAAAGTACTTGGTCCTACTCATTTTTCTTTTAGTGGGAAGCATGCAGTTGCTCTGTCCCTCCTTGTTTAGGAATAAGAGGAATGATTTCTAGCTCCAAGAACCTTCTCCAGGGATTTTTCAGGCTTGGCCCATGTAAGTGACTTTTAGTTATGGAGGCTCGTAGGATGGTGAGAATGAATGCTGTGGCAAGCTGCTTCTGAAAATGTCATCTAGGCTGAAGTTGTCTTAGCATTTCAAACATATGATACAGACAGCTGTGCTCTCAAGACCTTATGGTCCACATGTACAGAGTGCTTCTGAAATCTTCTGTAAAACAAACACCTCTTGGACTGGGTGTTTTCAGCAGGCTGAAGGCAACTGTAGTCCTTTTACTCTGTAATAATGCCCTGGCAACTCTTCAGAATCTCTGAAAACCCATCGTTTCAGGAGGTTGTGCCAAGAATCTGGGGAGGAATATCCAGCACCATTTGCAGCAGCAGGAGTTTAGTGTTTTGGATGCTGGTCAAGACTTATTTTGGTAGAAAACATATGGCTTTCATGGGCGCAGTGGTTGAACTGGTATGATCACGCCAATTCAGCTTTCTACTTTGGCATTGCTTCCTGGCTTAGCTACTGTGTTCATTAAAGCCGCTGAAATATTTTGAAGGAAAGTGAGATGAGTTGCCAGTGGTACCTGGTGGTAATGGGTAGCTGCCTTTTAGAGCTGTGGGTTAACACACTCTCTGCACCTGTGCCTCTACCCATTAAATATAACGGGAGCTCAGAGTGAGAAGGGTTTGAAAGCGTAAACTGTCCTTTCCTCATTCGCCATGGCCCTTGGAATGAGAGTCTAATAAGGGTAGTGTTTGGAAACAGTTGCCTGCCTCACTGGAGAGAAAAGCTGAAGGAGGCAGGATTTGTTCCCTGTTCTTTGTAGCACTCATCAAAAGAGAAGTGAAGGCAACCTTCAACAGAATGCTGAAAGTCCCAGGACTTCCCTTGCCCACCGAGGATGCTCTGGAGTTGAGAAAGGACTGCCCTCCAGGCTGTCAGCACTGTGCTCCGTTTCCCTCCCAAATCATCAACGAGATTAAGGTACGTGGTGTTCGCTTCCTGGCTTGCCCTAACTCCCTTTTTATTTTTCACCTCGGTGGGGGTGTGTGTGTGTGTTTTGTTTGGTTTGGGTTTTTTTTTAAAAGGGGATGTTCTGGTTCTAAGGAACTGGCTGTGAGGAGTGTTTAGGAAACACGATGGAAAGGTCTCATGTTTTTCTCATCCCCCTGCTCGCTGTCTGTGTGTAGATCAAAGTTCCCTGGTCAGGAGTACTATCTCAAATACAGGATTTCTTGTAGCATGGCAGTGGCCTTTTTGATAGAAGTAGTGTAGTGTGGTGAGCGTTGTGTACAACTGTATGCTGAAGAGTCAGCGTATCAAAATAGCCACTTTTTTGTAGACCTGCTCTTTCTGTGGAGAGTCTCCTGGTCTCCGTTTAGAGTTGGTCCTTTTAGTTCTGTAGAACTTGATAGACTGTCCCATCTTATACACCAGGAATTATACATTGAATTAAGTGTCAGACAAATCTGTTGAAAGATTTTTGCCAGTCTGCATCTGCACCTTCATTCAGCTATAATTAGGGAGAAATCAGAGTATCTTAAAAAAAAAAGGTGATGGTACGGACATAATTTCAGCCTTAGATCCAAGCAACTTTCTATTCAAGCTGGTTCAAATTACATTTTGGTCTTTTCTCCCAGGCTTTTAAAAGATCACTGTTCTTGTAAAACTCATGCAATTATATAACCTGTGTGAGTAACCCATGAAGAAAAGAAGAATTCTAAAAACCTCACTTTTTTACGGTTACATATTCTGCCTATTTCTTTTTTTGCTGCTGCTTGTCTGTTTGAGCAATAATACTGGATCTCACTGCCATCACATTCCCAGCAGTTGTATAAGAATGAGTACATATCCTTTAACACTTTCTTGCTTGAGATAAAATAAAAAGAGGAGGGTAAGATATGTGAGGAAACCAGGGGCTTTTTCTGTAAACTGTTGCTTTTTGAAGATATTTTTGTATGGCATCTTGAGATAGAGGTTTAAAATATTTTTTATTCTTTTGACTTCCATCCTGGGTTTCTGATGTTGGGTGGTAAATCGCTGGTGATGGAAAGTGCTACCACACGTAAAATTTGCTAAACCAGTTTTCAGGCCATAACCCTGTTAGTGCTCTTCATACTTGGCTTTTATTGACGCTGAAGCTACCTTGACAATGTAAGAGGACTCCGCATTTCTGTAGCACTTCTACCTTGAACTTGCTTGCTGCGCTATCAGATTTATCTAGAGTTTTAGAGCTAGTTACTTTTAAGAAGGATGACCTGGTTGCCCTCACTGACTTTGACTTCAAAACGTTAGTGAGAACTATGGTAGAAAATCAGACCTAGGTAAGGTTGTGAAAAATTCAGCTTTAATCTGTCTTATGAAATGAGGAGGATACTAGCTTAATTTTTTTTTTTTTTCTTATGAGGACCTGAGGACTATCTGTGAACTGCTCTGTCATAGGTCCAGAGATCTGTTTGTGGACGTGCAGGATACTAATAGGTGAATTACTGCTGTCTTTTTCATCAAGGATGTACTCTGTGTTGCTGTGGGCCCACGGGATGAGGGTGAAGTGATTGAGTACGTCTGGCTGGAGTGCCTGCTAGGAAGATTGAGTCAGACACTTCGATGCAGAAAGGTAGAAGTAAAAAAGCAATCAAAAAAACCCTTGGACCACTTTGAGATGTCTTCACACCTGTAAACTTGTTAGCTTGCCTTGCCTCACAGTTGAGTTCAGTTGAGTGT
This sequence comes from Pygoscelis adeliae, assembly GCF_000699105.1. Taxonomy (NCBI): domain Eukaryota; kingdom Metazoa; phylum Chordata; class Aves; order Sphenisciformes; family Spheniscidae; genus Pygoscelis; species Pygoscelis adeliae. The sequence continues at coordinate 2,014,657 of NW_008824350.1, forward strand.
TTTTTGTCCGAGATCAAATGTGACAAAGTTGCACTGCATTTTTTTATACTGTGTAGATCTGCTTGCTACTTAAAATTAGCCTTTGTGGATCCCCTTTTCATACACGTTTTTTTCTTGTCTTTCAGTCTTTAATGGTCTCCTGATTACAGCTCTGTGCTGCTTGCTGTAAATTGCCTGCTCTTCTCTGATATTTTTATCCCTTGTGAAGCCCTGTTTTGTCCAGTCTGCAGTATGGGGACAAAGATACAACTTTTTTTTTGTGTTTTCCAGTTCATGTGTCCCACATCAGAACAGCAGCTGGCAAAGTGCACGGTTGAGTTGGCTTCTTTGCTGGGTAAGTCAGTCATGATAAGCTATTTAAGACTGAAATCTGTTACTACAGTTCTCTTAAATGCTTGGGGTCAGACATTTCAGTATTTGGAGCTCATGAACGTTTGATTCTCTTTGGTGTTGTTGAGTCTGCAGATTTTTTTTCTGTCAGTTTGGGTGGTTGCTCTTATTCCCTTCCACCTTCTGCAAAACAGCATTATATTGTCACTAACCATCCTTCAGATCTGGTGTTCTATTCACATCTCCATTGTTTTTTATTTATTGATACCTTCATTTAAATATGTGATATGTTTTCCAGTATTTCTGCCTCTGAAAAGTTGCAGCTGAGGTTTTTTTTTCCCTAAAAGTAAGGGCCTGTGCCCTTAAATTATATTTTTATGGCTCCTTTTGGAGAGAATGGAACTAACTTGTTTTCTGTGTATTGTGACTTCTGTGAGTGTTTTCAGGTGTTTGTTTTTTTTTTTTTCCCCTCTTGCTCTAATGTGTTAAATACAGTGTTTTTCTCAGCAGGAGCTAGTGATCTGGATGCAGGTGTTTTCTCCCTGGGCAACCTTCTAATTTCCTGGTTTTAGAACCTTCTCAGAAGTTTTATACATGGTTCATTCTTTCAGAAAGCAGTTCACATCTGAATATTGTGAAATACAGACCCTGTGAGTCTGTACCAAGGAAGATCTTGTATCTTCCCGCTGTGTATGTTTAGCTGCAGTTAAACACTGTTCAGCTTTACTTTCACTTGTATGAAGTTATGCGACTCTGCCTATCGTCAAAACTATGAACAACGGTTTAATCTGTTTACAGATTTAAATGTTGTTTTACTGTGTTACTCTCCTTTGGAGTAACACCTAGGTCCTCTTTTGTTAAACATTAGGCTGACTTTTTATTGAGTCAGTCATCTTTCAAGACTTGGGGCTATAGGGCAACCAAACGGTATTCTTTGTCTGAGTAGTATGAATCTCTTCCTATGCAATACTTGTTCATATAGTTTCAAAGCTCATAATTTTGCGTGTTTCTAAACTCCAGTCCTCTTAGGTTCGCTGGTTTACACTCACTGTTATTACTTCAGCTATGCAAAATGTGCTGTTGGACCAAGATGATGACTATAAAAGGAAAATAATGCAGCTATGGAAGTTCACCTTTCTTCCTTTTTCTTACAGTTTCAGATCGTGTTCCTCTGAGTCTCGGGATCGAGTCCTCAGAGAAGAGCTCCCAGAGGCTGCGTGTAAAGAATAATCCCACCTATGGCCTTCTAAAACTGCTGCTTTCTGTCTGGAAGGAGGACTTTGGGACAGCTGTTCCTGTGCAGCTGATGTTCAGCAAGAAGAACATTGGTTATCTTGCAGAAGTCAAGCAGCGAGAGGTAAAGCTTATTCCGGTCTGTGGAGCTGCCAGTTATCCGCTCTGGTCTGATATATTCATGTAAGAGTTCTGCCTGCTCGCAGTGTTAACTGATTGCTTGTGTGAATGAGGCTAGCAGGATCTGCTCTGCTGTTGGCTGGCGTTGTTTCTGCAGGGATAGAGAAAAAGAGGACTGCATACTACTTGTCGGTGTTTGATACCTGTCTGGGGGGCTGTCAGGAAGGCACGGTTTAATTGAGGAAAAATGACAAAATGGCCCATTTGGCTTGGGAGATTATGAGGACTGAACACATGTAATTGGCTGCATTTGTGTGTCTTGTCAGCTTTCATTTTTGCATGTGTATCGGTGTTAATCTTATAAGATCCCCAGCTATGAAGCTGAAAATTGCCCTATTTAGTTGCAGGCTAAAACCAGCTTATTTTAGAAGGTAAGAAAAGAATTTTTCGAGCTGTTCTTGAACACACAGGAATTAAGTACTTGGTGCGTTTGGAAACAGGATTAGAAATTTTGAGACTTTCTGGTAGGATACAATGTATGAACTAAAGGAGTTTTGTTCACTCATCTTGAATGTTGCTCTTTGGTGTCCTTCATTGCCACACCCAGATAAATAATGTGTTTTCTCCTTTTGCTCCTTTTCTCCACATTCTGATCCGAGAAGAAAAACAGGAGTTGTACAGGGATAAAGAAACAAACACAAAATCCATTTCTTTTTGAGTTGTTGATATTTTTTTCTCTTTTGCAGTGGGATTTGTTCCTTTTCGTGCTTCATGGTCTTGTGGAACAAGAACTAATGAGAACTAGTGAAATAGAGAGTTGCTTGCATAGCCTCGAAGAGCTCCCTTGGCCTTCAGTAAGTAATTAGAAGTGTGTGAACAATGGGTGAAATACACAGGAAAGCTATGTAAACAGTCAGTCCTTGTAGTTCTCTTTCGCGTAGATGAAGCCCATAACCTTCCCTATCTATAGTTCCCGCTTAACGCGGCAGGACTGGCTTCCAGCAAGCTTGTTACTGTTACCAGTGTTTGGTTGAAATCTGTACTTGTGTGAATCCCAGCGTTTCCCATGCAGTGGAAACATCTCCAAGAAAATTGTAAACCAGTTTGGAGACCAGCTGGCTCAGTCACCAGCTCTCAGTTCTAGCCTGACTGCGTTTGCCGTGCTCCAGCTGAGAATGACGTTGGGAAGGGTCTTAACTGACCGGACTTGCGTTTAAACCTCTTTGCCTCCTACCACCAGAATGTGAGAGGAGTTCAGAGTATTCTAGCCAGAGTCAAAACGTAGGAAACCGCCCAAGTCCCTTGCTAAAGAGCGGACAGTATTTCAAGGCTGGTGCGCACTTGTGTATTGGAGATGTTTAACCATTTCAACTGTGGCAGTGATGTCTTCTGAGAAGGGTGTGGGGGTTAGAGGGGAGGCTGAACATGTAGACCTACAGGCATTCATCTTTACAATCAATTTTGTAGCTTGTCTAGCTTTCTGCACTGGAAAACCATCAACAACATGTTTAACCTTGTAAAGTTCTTTACTAGAAAAATTAAGTAAGCCTCTTTGTTGACGTTTGTTAATAAGGGTTCTCTGGTTTGTATCTGTTTGTTACAGGATTTCTTGAAAGAACTGGAAATGCTGTCCAGAGTATTTCTATCAGAACACCACATAGAAGAGCCCAGGACTAGCCCTTGTGAGCTGACCAGACAATCTCTAGGTACCGTGACGGCACAAAGTTAGTGGAGGTGGACTCTCTGTGGACAAAAATTACTCATGAAGATGCAAATGGAATTTATAGTGTTTATTGAATGCATTGTGAGCTCTTTGCTGGGAGCATACTGCAGCTAAGAGGTCACTTTGTGCAAAACCTGCACTGGTCTTTCTGTTCATGGACATTTTGCTGTGGTGACTATGCTGAAGGATTTACATCAGCAAATGGATCTCCAAGGCAAAAGTCCTTCAAGCACCTTGATCGTGGCTCAGAGCAGCTGTTTTTTAGACTCGTGGACACTTTTTGTATTTGCACAGCGACAGGCTGTGACCAAACCCAGGAATCAATTCAAGTGGACGAGTTACTTCATGATCAGAGAGATGGTTTCCTGGTGGCTGTCTCTGCTCTTGACTTAATGTGATTTCTCACGCTGTCTTTGAACACAGACTGTACTGTCAGGGGAGGGAAAAGGTGAACCTGTATGACATGGAGATGAGCCTATATTTATTTTTCATTGTAAGCTCAATTTCGAAGGTTTGATTTTAATTTTTTTAAGACTCGTTTTAAAAGTTAAACCATATTAAATATATACACCAGAACATTGATGGCATTATTCTTAAAGGATGTAGATGCTTAAGTGTTTTTCCATCTCTTGTTGGAAACAGGACTTGTAATTTCCTGGGGTTTTTCATAGAAATAAGGGAGAAAATATGTGTTTATATTTTTTACTGAAGACAGACGACGGTATTTTTTAAGACACTTTTATAGTATGTGACCATAAATGGCATCTGGCTGCTATTCGCTGTTTTTTATAATCCTTCTTGCCTTGAATTTGGGTTTTATCAGACAGGAAGTGCTGCAGTAAGACTACTACAGCCTGGAAGAACAGACAAAAAAGTAGTGAAAAAGCTCTGTGATGTCCTCTGGGGAGCTGGTTTTGAAAGGAATCCTGCTCCTGGAGGACGGTGGGTGTTTTCTGCCTTTGCGGATAGATCATCACCAAGGGTGTGACCTCCCATTCACACCCCCCAAGTATTTCCTTACATTGGGGTTTGTGGTAGGGACTGCTGGTGGTTAGCAGAATATGATTAGGTGCTCATTAGCTGTCTCATGGGATGCCCCCCCCACCGCCCCCGCCATAGCAGTGAGGCTATTATTATTTCCTTTTGTCTAGGAGTGTCCTAGCAGTGCAGGTTTTTCTGGAAAGCAAATACTGTGTTATGCAAGAACAACATCTGGATGAAGTGAAGCCCAGGGCTTTTTAGCTTGCTAATTAACTTAATTTACCTCTTCCTTGTATAAGATGAGAAAAGGTAACACCTCGGAGTCAGTGATTTAAGAAAAACCACAAACAGACCTAATAATTAGGTAGAACTGTGGCTTCTGTTAAAATATATTTGCTACAGAGAGAGAAACCACAGAGGCACATCAGTGCCTGAACTGTACTGAGCTTTTTTCTTGGCTTGGTTACTAAGCAAGCGTGGCATTGAAAGATTTGGCATGTTCCATGTGCATGCCTCATTTTAGGGGTTTTCTGATGTGCTTGAAGCAGGGGGTCCCTAGAAGGAGGCGTGCTGTGTATGCAGCAAGGAAATGGTAACATGAATTGAAATAGCAAGTACACACCGTATCATACCATACCTGCTCCCTGAGGCCGAGTACTGTGTGACATTTTGCTGCAGAGCTCCTTTGAAGTTGTTGTTTGTCATAATAAACGTGATTAAATATCCTGTTTTGTGTTCAAGCTGTTGATATATAACCTCTTTGTACTGGGGCGAGTACAAAAAAAGGTGCCTTGCCACAAAGCATGGGGCAGAGAAAGTACAGTAATAGCTCCTGTCCAGCCTGCTGCTGCTTTGCTTAAACTGAAATACAGCTTTATTTTGTTATATAAGGGGGGTGGGGGTGGTGGAAGGGGGAAGAAGCTGGAATCCATAATGGTAAAAAAAAAAAGGTGCTCTCGGCTCTGGAACTGACTTTTTATTTGGGTATTGTAAAACTCTCTGCATAGATACCATGGCCACAGCTGTTTTCATGAACGCAACATACCTGAATTATCCTTCTCTAATACAGCATGCTTGGAAATTTTTATTTAAAAGGTGACCAAGCCCCAGGAGCAGTTTACTAGGTCCAGAGGGGATAGTTTTATCCTCTCTGGGGAGAGGGCAGTCAGTTCTTCAGTGGGAACCAGCAGGTAAGGAACACCTCCGTTTCCATGTTCTTACGGCTTAATGCAGTTACTGTCGTTCCCGGGCATCCCAAGGTACTCGGCCTTGGTTGCTCTGTAAAGCCAGACACTTGACTTCGTAACTAAACCTCGGGAACAATTGCATAGCACGCTGTTTTCTGCCTAGGGATGCTCCGCAGTGGGACCACTGTCATGAGGCTGCATGACTCCGCAGTCCCACTGGGCTGGTAGATTCCTCTCGGTGTGAGTGCTTGAAGCATTGTACCTGTTCCCTGCCTCTAGCTGTAGTGCGAGTGGTGCTGCAAGGAGGAGAGCGGTAGGGAGACGAGAGCTCACAGCAAGCAGGTCAGAGTGTGTGGCCTTCCTTCTGTCAGTCTTCCCTACAGCAAACTCACAGCTCTCAAAAGAAAGTGAGGAAAAATGGCATTGTATTAACTTCCTTCTGGCTGTTTGGGTCAGAGGAGTTGTGTAACTGGACTCAGGAAGAAGCTTCAGCCAGTGCCTCGTTTCAAAACAAAACACCCCCTTTGCCTGGACAAGGCACTGCGTCACAGAAACCAAATTTAAGCAGTGACTGGCTTCTTGACTCTTGTGCCACAAATTCATACTCCGTGCGCATTCCTCAGCAGGTAAGCAGGAGACCTACAGCTTTTATCACAAGCTAGCCTTTATGTTATTTCTCCATCCAGCATAGTTCCATAGATGGGTATCTTAGCTGGAGCAAAGTAAGGTGGGGCACGTTTTCTTGTGTAGAAAATACCCATTATTGTGGATATGAAAATAGCAATCTTGATTAAGAGCAGAGATGTGACAGTAGGTGGTACAATACAATTGGTTTGATCATCTACTGCTCAGCAGTAACTTACAGGAAGTTGGTTTTTGCCCGTTGTAGATGAACAAATTAGATATCTGCTGGGTTTTTTTCTTCCTTGCAAACAAACCAATGCCGTACATTAACGGGTACCATAAAATGTTACATTTGCAAAAGAAAACATTCATATAAACAGGCTTTTTAGTATCAATTGAAGATTGTATTAAAAAAAAAAGTTACATTAATTCAATACTGATAAAAATAAAACTTAGCTTTGATAGCATATAAAACCGCTTCAAAACAAGCATATATAAATAACTTAATTTTTAAACATAGAAAAAAATCTTATGTATATATAAAAATAAACATCTGATGCACTGTACAATAAGACATCATCCTTCATAGGCACTGGCATCGTTGATCAACAGGAATCCCCCTAGATGTTTTTCCTACAAAAACTGCTTTATCACTAGTGCCGTGTCCAAAATAAAAAGGAAAAAAAGCGAAGCACTGAGCAAATCTTTTGTGGATTGTATGACGACCTCCCCTGCCTCCTCTGGAAATCCATGGGAGCAGCACTGGGGACAGAGCCAATACGCCGTGCTGCTGTTTCTGCTCACTTTTTCAGAGGCTTTTATGTACTGCCTCGTTCGCTCCTCCTTTCTTGGTTTCCACCAAAAGGGGGGGACTGTATGACAGGTTGCAAATCTGGAAATTTGTCTTTCTGTGAAAACTTTGTGACAGGTTGCCCCTTTTTCCTCGAGGGACTATGGAAGATGCGTGACATTGAAGTGAAGCATGCCATGACACAGTTTGGCAGGCCTTTCAAGAAAAGGCTGAGCCTCACCAAAAAGAACAGTAATATAGCGGTGGTAAGATTGTAACCATGACCATCGAGGGGTAAAACAAAGCAAATTTGTAAGTGAAAAGTTTTGTTATCCTACCTGGTATAGTTTAGGGGCGGGGGAAAGCTGGGGGCTGGTATGTCTCAAAACTGCTATTTTCTTAAATACCAATTTAAAATAGCTATTACCTTTTCTTTTAAAACTTAATATATTAATAACAGGAAGTAACATAGAAGCTGAGAGCCAAAATTACACCTGTGCAAAGATACAGTAAAAGTAGATCTTGGCTCTTGAACTCAAAGGTGGGCAGTGCAGCTAACTTCACTGTATGCTGGGAAAATGCATCTTCTACTGAAAGTAACTAACCGTGTTGAAGTAGTAGATGCCAGCTCTGGTAAGGTGGATGCTTGAATACATATCTCTTGCTTGACAAATTTAAAGTGCAACAGCTTCTCGAACAACGTGGGCTTTTTTGAGCTAAAGAAAGCATATCATAGCAGCTTTTATTGCTTAGATTAGATAAGATACCTAAAGTGATCCTTTACCGTTGTGCTGAAGAACTAAATGAAGTTATTCAGATGATTAATTTTTAGGAATGTGTGACCAAACTAGGGCGTGTGGTGAACAAACGTGTAAAGCCTGACAGCAGGATTGTTGGACTAAGTTCAACAGAAATACCACGAGGTAATCGAATGGGAAGAGTCTGTATTCACTGCAGTGAGACAGCTGGTCGCGCTATGAACAACGAGGTGCAATAAGGCTATGACCAGGCTAGATTTTCAACTCTTAATGCATTTGGGTGAAAGTGAAGAAGGGCTGATGGAAAAAGCCATTGTGGAAAAACGCTGGAGCTACTCCTACTTGCAGATTTAAATTCTAGAAACAAGCTGCTTACTCAGTACTACTCCCTATTAATGACAGTGTCACTGTTTACAACTGTCAGTTTGGTTTCTTTATTTCAAAGCACCTAATTCTGCACTGCAGTAAAACTGTGTCCTGAGGTGTGGTGGTTTCCACTGATGCTGCATAGTGTAGTGGCAATCTGAAATACCTTATACTAGCTGCAAGTAGTCAGCCAGTTACGTGAGACAAATCTGTCCAGGGTGTAGGATGACTAGTGGATATCGTGCTGTTTTAACTTCCCTTCTCAAGGAGAAGTATAGCCAGCTAGCTAAGTTAAATGATTTATCTACACTGTTAGGAATTCTGCATTTGATGCTTATCTCAACGTTAGAAAGTGGCTTTGCAGCTCTACTCAAGAGGTTGTAGAAGGTCTCAGGCCATATGTGTACTTGTACTGTTTCCAGTTTGTCATGCATTTCATTGCCTCCATTGCCTTTTTCTCACTGCTGCCTAAACCTTCTTAAAAGAAAGAAGGTTGATCTTTGAAGCTCCTTGGAAACAGAAATTAAGTAATACACTTCTGCATGTAAGATGCTGGCTATTGTAAAGCAAAGTCTCCTCCTCTGCTCTTTATAGAGACAGCACACCTTCTGGCTGCTCCATGGAGGTTTTCCACAGCTGTCTCCAGGAGGACAGGTTCCCCATAAAACTTGCTGGGTTTCTTCTGAGCAGCGTTGGCTAAAATAAATGATCCTTTTTTCTAACTATACTTTTGTATAGTCCAACGTTAGCAGTTAGGCTCCTCAAGCGAGGCTTCATTGTCACTGTTTTAGGAGCCAGCATTTTACATTACCCTTACAGATGCTTGTGTCTCTTCATGAACATTCAGCGGCTGCTGAGCGTCCAGTTTTGTACCAAACACTAACTAGCAAGAAAGTGTGCCAGTCGAGCGATCACCAGAGGCTGTCGCTTAGCAATGGAACTCAGGAGCCTTGCGGGGATAGCCGGGGCACCGAGATCCACCTGCAGGAGTTAGAAGAAAGGCCGCATGTTGTTGGGGTTTGTACCTGTTTTTGAACAAAACACTTCTCCAGCCCGGAATAGCTCTGACGTTGCAAGTGTGTGTTAAGCACAAAAGCGGTTTACAGCCAAATGCTATCACTACTGTGTGGTTTGTATCTTTTCCTGCCCAATACGGCACAGACTTTCAAAGCTTTGCCATTCGATGTTACTTTCAGCAGGTATGACCCACGCTGCCTTTGAGTTTGAGCTTAGATTAAAGGTTACTAGTTTGAGACAGATACAGTGTTACTGAAAATGCATATGCATATACTAAAGTGCAATATAACATGCATCTAAAATTTTAAAATGCATATACATTACACATACATTGTAAAATGCATATGCTAGTTACTATAATTTAAAGATAATATTTTTTTAAATTGTTATCTTAAAAACGTGTTTTATATAGATAAGTTTAAAGGACTAATGCCATTCAGCTCTCAGATGAGCACTTGGTACCACTGTCTCAAAGAGAGCCTACTTTTCAGATGAGTCTGTAATAAATGGATGGCGGGATTTTCTTATTCTTAACTGGAATCCTAATCTTGACTTCTCTTTTGTATCTATTAAGTGTGAAGAATTAAAGACTTCAGTTAGAGAAAGTTAACAACAAGTGTTTCCATGCACTTTGAAAATAGTATAACCCGAGGTGGAGTTCCTGTGTCCACAGCACGATGGAAATGCAAACAAGACTCTCCATACTGGCTCACCGTGTGAGAACGCAACATATACTAAAATTGCTAATAAACCTTTACAGAAGAGTCTTTGTATCCAAGGGAGCAGCTTTAGATACTGCTAAAACTTGGGATCGTGTGCTTAAGCACAATCCTAATAAGCTTCTCTCTGCATTACTGTACACCATGCTAGATAACAGTGTGAAGTGGAGGTGACTTTTATGGTCACTTCATAAACTTCATGGACTGTAGCATAAGGATTATATTTTTTTGTTACTTACGAGCTCTTAAGTGTTGTAATATGTAACGGCTTTTTGCATTCACAGTTGGACATACAACAAAATCCTACCTGTGCCATGTAAATAACTCTGGTGATATCTCTTCCGTTCACTACATCAGGTTCCAGTATCCAAGCACTCGGCAAAATCTCCCCTCTCACCACTTCTTTACACGGGTGAGGCATGGATGCATCATAGACAGACTGAATAGCCAAGACAGACAAGTTCTCCTGCATGTGACAAAGCGTAAAGACAACAATTTGAAAAAAATTTTATGCGTATCATAATGTCTTCTTTGTTTGTCACGAGGCATATTTCTCATATTGCTTACTTAAAAGAGCTCTTTTGATAAGAAATAATATTTCTCATTTATTAAATAATTTTTTGTCATAATCTTGCATGTTTGTAACCAGAATATACTGTGTAACACTTGTGTTACTGCCTAAGGGGGCTTGGTTCACGGTTGTCATTCACAAGAGGGTTTTATACATAATTCATTTGTGTCATATCAGCAAGGCTTTTCTTCCTATTACACTGTCACTTCTGGAAATATGAGCATGGACTTTCCTTCCTTCTCCCCTTTTGGCCTTGAACCAGTTCAGAACAATTACTCCTCTGTGCTTCAGAGAGAACGTTCACTTTACCTCTTTGGCTTCTACAGTAATGCAGCAGAAATCCCGGGGTTGCTTTAGGTAGCAGAGGGAGGTATCAGTCACTAAATAGACTGAAAAAAACACCCAAAAACAAAAAAAAGGGGAATTAGACTTTGACAACTTTAACTTGTCACAATTTTCCCCCACCCCTTAAATGCACGTGCGTATTTTATTTTGACTTCTTGTTGCCTAAGAGCAGAGCCCTAGTTAATATGCTATAATGTGTCATTAAGATGCTTTTTCAAGACACTTAAGATTTATTTTGACTTTCAAACCACCATCTTTAGCTGTACTTCTGCAGCGAGATGTGTTTAATATTATCCTTACTTTGGAAAAGTCTTGCAAAACTGAAGTTCCCGTATTAAATAATGAAATTATTTCATTTCTTCAGGTTTGAATAAACAAGATGCCTCTAAATTTCTTCCTGGCTGACAACCTGAGCTGAGAAAGTACGTAATGATAATGGTGGCCAGCCATTTGTGTTGATACTCACCCAGCTGAATATGGCTGGTTACCTTCTTGTGTATTCGAGCTGTGTTGATAGTTCTGTCGTACAGATGCCTTTTGCCAGGATCTCTCACTAGTCCCCAGACATAGGGAAGAGGTCTTTCTATCACTCCTGCTCCCAGAAACCCGTGCCTTGTTGCCGAAGGGAAGACTTTGTAGTAAACCAGCACCTCTTTTTCTGTACATTGATATCTGTCAAAGACAAATGAAAGGTATTTGCACACAAGAGAGCCAAATACATAAAAAGGCCTCCCATTATAAAGACCTGCCATAAACTTACTTCCAACCAGCTGCTGCCTGGCATGTGTAGAGATTCCTCAGGTTATGAGAGCACGCTGCCATTACCTTAGAAAACAATGACAAAAGTACAGGTAAGAGAAAGTTGTATAAACTATAAATTGTGTTCCGCTTTTACGTGCTGCTACACTATCTTCTACTCAAACTACTAAGCTGGCTTTACCACAAACAGTTTTACAGTGCTAGTAATCCTTAGGGAGTATTAACAGCCAGACTGACTTGCCTGTCATATTCTCTGCTGAAGGAGGGGAGAGAGAGAGGTATAAAAAAGCCTAAGCCTGTATACTAGCCTAAACTACTGTGGGAAATGGGGGGAGCATGTATCTCCAAACGATGTTGAAGTGATTCTACCTGACCTGAAATATGAAGTTAGTATGCTTTCCTTCTAACTACACACTCACATGTTGTCATACACAGATACACAGTAAAACCTGCACTGTAGGAATTCTTGGACGCTAGAGGAGTTCAGCAGTTTCACCAGCTTCACAAACCTTTCAGCTAACATGCAACAGTGTCTTCTGAACCCCACGGCTGCAGCCTGGCTCACTTTACACTGAGCAATTTTAAATGGCGGGGTGTCTCTCTCTAACTGACAAATAGGTAACTATTGGCAGTAGAACAACAAGGCTTGTCCCACCCATTTTTGCTACAACTTCCAGTAGGAGGTATAGGAATAAGTGAAAACTCTGCTTATTTACTTACCTCAGTGGTAGCATTAGCCAAGATATGTTTGGATAAATCTTGGTATCCTTTTGTTGAAGAGGAGCTGACGGAAATAGTTAATCCATGAGTGAACCTACAACTGATGCTACTAGAAGGAAGGGGTGGCTGAATTCTGCAGGCTTCTGCAGGAGACAAAAAAGCCATAGGGGAATAAAAAAATTAAAAAGAAAACCCACCACTATTCTGCAGTTGTAGGGACTTAAACCCTCCACTGGAGCACCCAAGCCACCTGATCCTGACGAGGGACTGAACATCCCTCATCTAGACAACCTATGTATTGGTAATTACACTGCAGTTACATCTTGCATTACTCAAGTTTAGCAGTTATTACCACATATAAGCTAATAAAATAATCTAAAGAAGAATAGGCAACATCAGTCTTGAGGGTAAAAATAAGAACGTGCATGTACAATCCCATACTCGTTGCGGCTTTAGCACCCCCCTGCTTCCTTGGTTCATTCAAAGCATTATCCTCATACCCTCTCAGAACCCTGTACTTTGATGTTACCACATCAAAAGACCAACTTCAGAGGGACCAAATCACTATTTACTTTTTCAAGAAATTCTAAGCAAGCTCTGGCTACTGGTTGACAGTATTTTTCTGAAGTCGTGTAATGGTAGGGACATCCTCAAAATACCTAGAATCAAATTAGATTCTGATTTGCATAAATGACAAATCTCATTAGGCTTTGGGATGCAACTCAAACATAAGGAGACGTATGTTTTACTTACCAGATGTTGAATCCTTCTGTAGTTGCTCTAGCACATAAAGCTGACTATTTCTAACAGCTGAACGACCTCGTGTATCTCTTGAAAGCAAAGCACTTCCGGAAGAAACCTGATTTAACGAAGAGCAGAAGTGTGAACTGGGAAAAACAAATTATGTTACATAGCAAGTGGAATATTCGTAGCAAATCTGCCTTACAAGGTTGCAAGCTTCTCTTTATCATAAGGTAACTCCTTTGCCTTTCCTCTGGTTATGAAATGATACCTTGACTCAGGAAATTTAGCAAACCAAGTGTGAGGAGCTAGCGTGGGTGCATACTTCGTAAAGTAACTTCAAGAAAGTTCATGTTCACACACACAAACTCTTAAGTCAATGTATGCACCGTTGAGGGAGGCATGCTGAGAATATCTGATTCTGGTTTATCACAAGAAAAGGCTTGTTGTTTCTAAAACATTTGACAGATAGTGGCGTTACTGACAATAGTAACACTATCTGGTTTTTATGTATGGGTTAAAAAAAAAAACAACCTCAGGAAAATGAAAGTGTCACCCTCCTTTGCAATTACATGGCAATGCTCCCTCCACCCCATGTCACCCCTCTGTGTACTAGTGACACAAACTTGTCCTGCTTGATAGCTGTGACAGAATACGAACCATCTCAAAAAAGGCTTCTGTTCCTACATTAGCTCTCTGTTATTGTTGAAGCATCAGGAGACATCAGGCTCACAGGCCAGTCGTTTCTCACCTGTCCTTCCTGGCTGCTGAGGTTACTTGCAGTATACGTAGCAGTATTACTGCTATTGTAACCAGATGTTGGGCCAGAGGAGAGGCTGAGGCTGGAGTCTGTACATAAAGTGCTTGTACTTGCAAGAGTCTTCAGCCTTGCTTCTTCCTGTAATAGGTATCACAGTATTACAAACAAAAAACCACACAAAACTTAACTTGCACAACAGCTAGTCAAATCAATAACAGCAGCACTGAAAGATGAAAGAGGAATAATCTAAAGAAGTCCAACTTCTGTCAAGGAGTGTTGACAGGACAAAAGCTGTTGCCGTACGGAAAGTATTAAATAAGCAGGCTCATTTGAAAGACTAAGATTATGTAAGCCACAGAGTGAATCACCCTGTAAAACCCCGGCAGTCTGGGAAAATGCAGCTTCTGCTGCTGTTATTCTTCACGTACGAGAGTCCAGGCTATCAAACCAATACTAGGATGTTTTTAAAGGGAAAAAGAAGTTTAAAAAAATACCTCTTTTCAGTCCCATTTGTTGCTCTTTGCCTACTTCTTGAGTAGCCCCTGACTTAACTTGCTGGCTAAATGTAGTTGTTAAAGCCTGAAGATTTTACTTTAACCAATGCAACTACTCAATGCCAGCCCAGAAGATGAAATAAAAATTACAGTGTAAGAAAATACTGAGAACTTCAAGATTATTTATACTTTTAAGAGCAGTTTTAAGTTTGGTTTTCCAACTCTGGTGAAGTACGTCTACATTTCACAAGAAAAATATGGCAGCAGATGTGGTAAGATCCAGTCATCCAGTGGAGGTGCCTGAATTCGAGGTGCCTTAAAGGGTGCCAAGCAATGAAATGAGCGTTCACCACATTTTGCACCACATACACACGTATGGGGAGAGGAGGTCTGCAGCTACGATTGAAGCCGCACCGTCAGGCAGTGACAAAGGTTACTGCATAAAAGTATAGTCAGAAACTGGGCAGAACAGACACATCCTACCGAGGTATTGTCCTTGCATCTGGGAGAAAAATGCACGCACTTGGACTGTGCAAGATGGGTAAACAGTGCAGAAGAAACAAACAAAAGTACAGGACAAATACACACACGGAGGACAATCTAAAAAGAAAAACAGAAAATAATAAAGGCCTTTGTGTTTAAGTACATACTGAAATAAACTCTGTTTACCTTAGCAAAACTCTTCCATAGACTGGGCAGATGCCCCACAGGATGGCTGTGTAAGCTCGATCCAATGAGAAAACGTTAGGAGTTTTTTGTACACAAAATGTGGCTTCAGGAAGATGTAGTTCAGAAGCATGAACAGTATCAGTTCAGTATTACTGAGATTTTTTTTAAGCACAATTTGCATTTAATTCTTTGGTTTTTCTACGCTGATGTGTATCAAACAGGAGAATTACTTAGCCATGGAGAAGTTTCTTTTAAAAAAATGCATTGATGTGAATAATGCATAACTGTTTCCTCTGTAATGCTCACCTTCTGTAACTGAGAAAATATTTGCTCCCGTATACGCCTTTTTTCTTGCTCAGCTCTCTCCCGAAGTTTGTCCCTAGCTCGTGCAATTTCAGTTTTGGTTTCCTCTCGTGCCCTCTGGTAGTCTTGGAGCAACAGTTCAATGTCTGAAGGATGCTGAATGCTTCTTTTTGGTTCTTGAACTCTGTAAGGACAGGTAAGTGGGGGAAAACACACATAATTACTTGAAATCGGCTCACCTGACAAAATACCATGAGAAAATCATCTTTCAACACAGAACAGGAAAATTTGCCAGAAAAGCAATTAAAAACCACCACATTAGCCTCCAAAAAGTTTCTCTTTGCTCACTAAAGGCTGCATGGACATTAACCTTGGAAAATTATTCAGATTGCAAGTCCAGTTTGCTGGAGATTACTCCAGCAATTGCACTGGTTTCTAAGTCAGCTCTCCATATGATCTAAGGTTTCCGCTTTGGCATATCACACGCAAAATAATTGTGTTGGGAAAACAACTGTCTCCTGACCTACTGCACAGGAAGCAAAAGTCATTTAGGGTATATGGCGGAGGATGAGAAACTCAAATTCTAAATGGTGAAGGGTTGCGGAACTTTTTTGATATTTAACATGAAACATAACTATTTCACGTGGCTTTTAAGTTAGTGAAGGAGTAAGAAGACAGATTGGTCTATAATGAGTCAAGACTGCATTCTTGGCTGTCCCCATACATCATACACGTAAAATAAGTTAGACACTTGTTATGGACTGAAATAAACTAGATGGAAGATTTTAATGAATGTTTTCTAAAATCAGGCACACATTTTTCCTGAAAGCACTTTCTACCCCAAAGTTCAACACTTCCGCATTGAGAAGAATTCTTCTGCCCCAGAAGCCTCAGATGTCAGTAAGAACCATTAATGTGCACCCATTGTGAACACTGTTAACGTACATCAGGCCAAAAGAGAGGTTTCTAATGCCCTACCTGGTATTTTCCACCACATCTCTTCTCAGTTGTTGCAGATATTCTCGGCGTCTGCTGGGGAGATCTGGATCCCTCTGACTTGCATCCAGCGTCTGCAACAGACTCAAATGCTTTTGAGGACTCAGACTTCGGCTTCTTTGGTATCTTTGCAGCTTTTTTTCTCTTTCCTTCCTCAGAGTTTCAATAGTCCTCAGGTGTCTGCTGGGGAAACATGATTAGAGTGACAAAATGCACCCTGCAGTTACATTTTCTGATTTTTTAAAACATTTAAATATTAGGTAGCTTTGTAATGTAAAATTTATAGGAATCTAATACCATACACTTCCCTTGCAAATACCCCTTTGGCCACATGCTGACAGATGATGCAGAAGTTCTAAAACTCCACTGCTTTTATAACAGTAGGAAATGCCTAAGAGGGTCTTGGTTACTGCTTGTAATGGCTGAGAGGCAAATGGAGGACGGAGACTAATGTAGCTACTTCTAAATGTTTTTAGTTACAACAGCTTCCTAAACTGAGTTCTATAATCCAATCTCAACGATCTAGGTTCTTGATTTTTCATAATTTATTTTGTATATTTATGGGTTTTTTAAATGTTTTTGCATATTCATACAGCAGCATTTATTCACAGAAGCATAAATGAGATATTCCCATAAATAGGATTAATCAAGTATTTTTACATTGCAATAAATCAATTAAATATATTCCCATGATCACCAGGTACACATGATCACTCTCATAGCTGCTAGAAATTTTAAGAGTGGGGTGACACTAGATTTGAATTACACCAAATCTTACACTTTTCCCTATTTTCTTGAATTAACCCCAAAATCTTGTCTTAAATGCATGACTTAGCTGTATATAAAATAAGCTTAATAGTATATCTCTTCACACATAGTTCACGCAGTGTGACTAAGCGATTAAGCGCTCATTACTAAATGTTATTTATGCTGCATGAAGTGTACACGAAGTGTATTCAAAATACTTACTACAACACTACTTTAAGTAATTTACCTTTCATAAAGTTGCTGCTTCACTGGAATCGCCACCAGGTCATCTGCAGTTCCGCTCTGAAGGACCCTCAACAGGGCATCCGTTTCCCCGATGCCGTAATTGAGCTTTGCTTCGGTCAGTTCCACAGTGAGGGGATGCTGATGCAGATCCAGGTGAATGCCAGACATGATCTGAGCGCGCTCTCTCTGAAGTCTCTCGATCTCTCTGCTCCTGCCGTCACAAAGCTGGGATTTCCCTTCCATTTCTGTTGCTCCTGTGCTTCTAGGTTTCTTTTCTGCCTGACTTCGTAAATCGGTCACACTGCCACTCAAGCTGAGTAATGGAGGAGGAGGGCTGCCCTTAACACCACACCAGTTGCTAAATTTATTGTGTATGGGTAAGTCACGGAGACTGTAGCTCCGAGGCCTGTAAGGCTTTGTAAAAGTAGTATTTTTGCTGAGAGGAATTTCAGTGTCACATTCACTTTCAGTGACAGAATCTGTATTGTTGTCTTGGAAGGAAGTCTGCACATCGCTCACATCAGAGAGCGGGGGAGGGCAGTTGTTTTCATTTTTCCAGAAATCGTGAAATTGTAGAGAAGATGCTTCTACCAGAGGTTCGGAGGACATGCCAGCATTTGTCTTACTTGAACAAGTGGCACTAATTTTTCTATTAAAAAGTAAGTCAGCATTTGGAGGTAAGTAGTTATGAATCAAAGCAGTATCAGAATTACCAACATATTTTTCGCGTCCAATTCCAGCTGAAGAACCTCTTCCTCCCCTTGTGACATACGTACAACGAAGCGAACGTGCCAGTGGACTGCGGTCTCTGAGATCACCTGTTAAAACTTCCCTGTGGCCCGACACCTCCAGCATACTACTAGAGCGATACAGTCCATTTGCACAAATGGTAGTGTGGGTGCCAACCGCGAGTCTATGCTGTTGTTCCAAGTCTTTTGAACCGTCCTGTCCTAAAAGCTCTTTGGCTGCTTTCTTATCTGAGAAACTTCCAGATTTCTTTCTTACGCCCTTATGTTCTTGAGAAGCGCTAGATTCACTGTCTGTTTCTGTCTGTGAAAAATTGTCCACATGAGGTTGCATGCTGGACTGTGGACCTGCCCTCTGCTTTCTCTGGTTGTGAAGGGGACTTGAAGCATCACTGGAATATCCAAGAGATTCCTTAATAGGGCAGACAGACTTGCCAAAAGCAGTCTGGCTGCTGGGACTAGCACTAAGAGTAAGGATAGGGGAGGAGGCCCTGTCGACTAGCAGGGTGTTTTTGTAACAAAATTTTCTTTCTGCTGGAACAGCACTCCTTTTATCCTGAGCATAAGATGCTGGAGATTGAGAGGTGCTATTAGTAGGACTGCTAACTACAGTGCATGAAGAACCATCTTGCCCTGAACTCAGCGAAGACGATGTGACAGATGAAACTCTGGTGCTAGCAAAAGCAACGTTCTGCTGTGCATTTAATGATTTTTTTTGAAAATCTAAGATAGGAGTGGAGATTCTGGGTAAGAGAGGCAGATGCATAAAGGAGTCTTCGAAAATGCTGTCAAGACTGTCATGGAAGTCAGGATTGCCCAGATTTCTCATCCCTGTTCGTTCTTGTGTTCTTTCTTCAAGAGAGAGTGTTTCCTCTTTTCTTTTGGGAATCTTACCTCCTGCAGCAGCACCTATTCCTTTCCAATCAATGTTTACTGCCTGAGCTGCCCTCAATTCATTTTCCATTTTTGCCTCCACTTGTTTTTCTTCATGTTTGCTTTGAGGTTCTTCCAAAATCTCAGTCTGAGTGCCTACATCTGCTGTAGTCTGAGTGCAGCTATCTGATCTAGTAGCCTTTACAGCCTCTTCAGTTCCTCTTTGGTTGATCTTGGCATTCTGCTCATTATCTCTAATACTCTGTTGGGAGAGGTTTCCCAACAGCTCAGAAGTGTTCTGAAGAAGCTGTGACAGATGCATGGACAGGTTCTGCATGCTTGTCCAAGAAGAAGGTTGATGAAATAAATCTCTGTTCGTTTCCTGCTTTCTTGCAGAAACATCCGTATAACTTCTCTGATGTCTTCTCTGCCTTTTACACCTCCCTGTAGTTGCTGTTTGTGTTCCCTGCTCACATGTAATCCCTGGTAGCTTTCTGGAAGACCTTTCAGACTCAGAAGGATATAATAGTACAATTTCATCAACCTGCATTGAAGAGTTACCAGGTTGTGCAGAAGGATTCTCAAATTCAGCAGTGTTATTTTCTGGATTAGTTTCCAACGTTTCACTGGACACGTTGCTATACTGCTTGGTACTGTCACTTGAGTATACAGATTGAAAGTCTTGTCTGATGTCCCACCCTTGAAGACCTTCAATGCTGCTTAAAGTGCTTGATAAAACTTTTGCTGTAGCATACGAACTGAGATGAGAATGAAAAGGAGAATTTTGAGAATTCAAGCCATTGTCTACACTGGAACACCTCATAACTTTACGATTTTCCAGGTTTAAAGGAATTTGATTGCAAGACACATCACTTGCACTTCCAAAAACATACTGTTTCCAGCCAATCTTGCATGATCCATCTTGTTGCCATGGATGAATGTATGGGTTGATATCACTTGAAGTAAAATGCATTGTCTCTTTATTGTCTTGAAAAAATAAATGTGTTTCTGGCTGGTATCCAGCTTCTTCAACTTTCCCTTCACTACACTGAGCTACAGAACTACTCTTTGAATGGACATTTGCTTCGGCACCCACAGAACTGAGAGCTGTGTGCAGTAAGGATAATGGAGATTGAGTGGTACAGTCTTTTAAAGACTGGCTGCTTTGGGTTCTTGCTGCAAAATTTTGTAAATTTTTGAGATCACAGTTTGTAAGCTTTTTAGTTTGTGCCATTCTTTGCTGAAATCTGGGTTTAGGTTTAACCTGTAGAAAATTCTTTGATTCCTGCTTTGAAAATCTTTCAATTCCATACAGATCATCTTCAGTTGGTGACGGAGGCTCTACACTCATATTTAAATCTTGTAGTGATTTAGATACAGAATGTAACAAACGATCTGCCTTAGATGAAGCTTCCAAAGTATATTCTATATCAGAGAAGACAGCAATAGCTGGGGCTGATAGTCTGTGACTTTCTAAATAAGGTCTCTGTTCACTTTGTTTACAGCTCTTTGTATTCTGTGTAGTAGAATATGATCTTTTGCTCCTGAATTGCACCAATTTGGATTCTTCAGGAGGCAAATCATGGTTTTCTGGTAAAAACTCTATGGAGGTACTTTCATTATTCATTACAGAAAACTTCAGTCTTTCTGATTTCAGAGTCTTATTCCTCATTATAGCATCTCCCGTTGTTGAACAATTGTCTGCATCAGCGTCATCAGCAGGGCTATCAACACTTGAACCTGTATTATTTTTGCAAATTAAAATCTCTTTTCTGCCATCTGTATTTGTTCTAGCTGGCACTTGTTCTATCTGTTCACCTGTAGGCACATACTGACCATTATCTTGCAGATCTGCAGGGTTTTTTTCAAAACCCAAGACAGTGTGATAAAGTCCTCTGGGATCAGTGCTTCTGCTGCATGTGGGATATGTTGGACTAAATGAATTGCAGGTGTGTTCAGGATCCACATCAACATCTCCTGGATACAGATTTTCCAACACTGTAACTTCTGAGCCTATTAATTCATTTGCAGAATTTGAGGATACATTAGTTTGCTTTTCAACAGGTTCTCTACTTAATGTTTTTCTCTGCTCTGTCTTTACTGCAAAATGTTCAGTCTCAGTATTTGAATGCAGTTCTTCCTCATTTCTGCTAAGTATTTTTCTCATTTGTCTCTCTTTAACAAGAATTGCCCTTCCAGTATCCCAAAAAGGTAATGATGGTAATAAAAGAGAATTATCATTTAGTACTTTCTCAATGTGTTCTGTGCATGCTTTTTGTGGTGGAACTTTACCCCAGTGGTACTGATCAACCTTTATATCATTGTCAAATTTTTTACAATTACTTCCATATACAGGTTCCCCATCTACAGCAGAGTTTTTATATGAAGTAGAGTCTGTGTCTGATACGGGACAATGCCTGTTTTCTTTTGCAAGAGAAAGTAAAATACTTCCTGAAGCATGTATTGGCTCATC
This sequence comes from Pygoscelis adeliae, assembly GCF_000699105.1. Classification (NCBI taxonomy): domain Eukaryota; kingdom Metazoa; phylum Chordata; class Aves; order Sphenisciformes; family Spheniscidae; genus Pygoscelis; species Pygoscelis adeliae. The sequence continues at coordinate 2,035,948 of NW_008824350.1, forward strand.
GAATACCACAGCCTTATCAGACTGAGTGTCTTGGATTTGCAAAACAGCAAATGGAGAATGTTTCACTATACTTGTATGTGAAATATCGTATGTGCCAGTTTCACCATGGTCTATACCTGCAGTTAAAGAAGATTCTGAAAACGGTGTTAAGGATGGGTGATTGCAACTTGCAAATGCTTGGGGAAAATCTTCTTTTACAGAGCACACATCTGCAGAACTGGAGGACACTTGCTCAGTCAAAAAAGTGTCTTGAAGTGAGTCCTCAAGCTGACTAAATATTAGAGATTTTGAATCATTAAGTAAACAAGAAGTGTCAAAAGCACTGAAGTTCTTCGAGCTTTGAAATAATGTATCAGATGGAGTATCTTCTGCAAAGTAGGATGGAAGAGACTTTGATTCTTTACTGGCAGTCCGTCCTCGGCTCTGAAAAGTAAGCAAGCCTGATTCTGGTACAGTCAGACTGGAAGTGTTACTGCAGTGTTCTGAGTATTCATGATTTTGATTTTCTTTTATGTCATTGCAATTCTGGAAAGAACCTTGAATTATTTTCTCCTTTTGATCTGTTCCCACAACTTTTTCAGAGAGTTTACTATTCTGAGCATACGTGGCCTCTGCAACTGCAGAATTAGTTTTCCTTTCATCTCCTTTTTGAGAAAAATCAGGAAAAGTTACAGATACACTTAAATCAGTTGATTCGCTTTCAAAGTATTTTGTTTCTTCAGAGAGAAGAGCATTGTTTTTACCTTTGTCTCCATTGCTGGCAATCAAAACATCTGCAGATGATGCTCGATGATTCAGGAGACCAGGAGAATGTTCAGAAGTGCCTGAATTCCTATCATAATTTAGAAACTCTTTACTATAATGCAGATTTTCCCATGGAGACTTGTTCGGGCCTTCTGAAAGGGTTGAAGTGTTCTCAGAAACAGTGCTGCCTGGTTGGTCTACGCAGCACTCTTCAGAAGTGCCATGTCCCTGATTTTCTCTGGGCTCACGCTGATATCCAGCTACACCAGGAAACTTTGCATTTTCATTTTTATTGTTTGTTGTAGTATAGCTTGTGCTTAAAAATTTCTCCTTCTCATCATGCTGTGATAAACTCCCTGAGCGAAGTACTTTCTGAGTTGTATTAATATTGTGAAATATTTTTTGTGAAGAGATTTCTAGTAAAGAATGCATTTCCCCCCCCCCTTTATTTTCCATCACTTCTTTCTCTGAAGAAGAAAGCAGGTTTGAATTATCCAAGAGCAGTGAATCAGGCACAATGGTACCCTTTTCCTCTTGAGCTGTATCTTCTATGGAATTAAGGCAGTCTTGTGATAGTTTATTAACCATTAAATCCACACTGTGTTCTTCATGAGCATTGTTAACATCCTGAATTATATCTTCAGAGGGATCTAATTTTTCCAAGGAAAATGAGTTTCCTCTGGTCCCTTGCTGAAGCACAACAGTTTCAGACTCAGGACCGCCTGCACTGTAGGGAGTGGAAGAGCTGTTCTCATTGACAGGTTGCCCAGATACGGCATAATCAGGTGCACTGTGAAATACAAAGGATTCTTCCTCCTGCCGGTCCTGTGTGGTCCTGGTTTGCAGAAAAGCTACATTCTTACTTTGTGTTTTATCAGAAAGATATTTGTCTTCTCCCATTTTGTTGACTGTAACAGGCGTACCAACACAGACCTCACTCTCCATTAATGTTTCATAGTAAGGCAAAACAGCTCCAGTTCCAACACTGCTGTTAGATGGTCTTGTATGTCCTTTCAATGCAGTGGGAACATCTTGAACAAGATGGGAATCATTTACTCCAAGATATAAAACGTGATTTACAGACTGGCATGGGGAGTCTTTAAGTGAACTTTCCTGTTTTTTTTCAGCAGACTTCAGTGTTGCTGGTGGACTTTGTTGCTTGCTGATATCTTCATTATTTCTAGTAAAGCTGGTAGACACCCACTGGCTTTCTTTTAAGATTTCATTTAATCTGCTGTCATCGTGTGTCATTTGGCAGCTGTCTTTGTTTTCAGGGAATAGTTCATTCAGGTTTTGTAAAACGATCAGTTCTACCTCCTCTGTGTTTTCTACAAACGTCTGCTTTTCTTTGTCTGTTTTGGCCATTTGTACTAGATTCATCAAATGCACTTTCTCCTCCTCAACTCCGGAGCCTACTGGATCCAGTTCACAAATATCAGGTCTTGTTCTAACAATACTTACATTCAAGTTTTCTGAAGTGCCACGCTCAGGATATTGCATAGAACAACTCATATACGTACGGCTCTCCTCTTTAATGTGGAGACTTTTAAATTCTTGTCCAATTCTGTATGGGTCAATACCAGTACTATCATCAGCTGAATATTCATATGCATCGATATCTCTCATGACTGCACTTCTTGGATCTGTAACAGAGTCCACTGAGCCACCATCTTCACTCATTTCATCATTGTATCTTGAATCATCTTCTAACAGTATACTCTGTTCTAGTCCTGAAGGTGTCAGGTATCTTTCAGGGATCTTAAATTGATTTAAAATTTCCTCTTTCTCATCTCTGTCACAATACATCTGATGTAGAGCTGGAGACTCTTCAGTAAATAAAACATTTTCATCTGTGCGTATGACTTCTTGCCTCGTAATAATCAGCCCCTCAGTGTTTGTCATGATAATTTGTTCTTCACTCCCAGTCACTTCACAGTCATTAACCTTGTCTTCCTGGGGCAAACAGTTTGGTACACAATGTTCAATTAAATTGCTAGAATTTACTTGTCTTTCATTGTCAGGTTTTCCTAAAAAATTTCCTTGCCTACTTGTGATTAGTACTTTTGCAGCTACATCCTCTGTATTAAACACATTTTCTATTGTTCTGTTCATCTGTAAAAGCCCCTCACAAGTATCAAGGAAGCCTGAAGTATTCTGAGTAATATCTGTTGTGTGGGAACATACAGCTGAAGGAGTGGTTTTGGGAGCAACAGAAAACTCTGGTGAATAAATACCTATTTCTATTTTCTCGCTTTTTTCTTTTTGGCAAAAGCTGCTTGTTTCAAGTTGGCTGCCAGAACGCATGAGTGCTTTTGATTCGGGGGTGTGTTCTACCCCAGTACTGGCTACCTTCAGTTCATCTTTCTCCACCCCTTCATGTGTCAGGCACAGATTTGTATAAAACTCGTGCTGAACTTCACAAGCTACAATATCAATAGGTTTCTTTGGATTCTGAGATAGACCAATGCCTTTAAAATCCTCTCCACTCCTGTCTTCAGTTATACTTTGGACTTCGGCTACTGCATAGTCAGGTAAACTTTCAATTTGTCTGGATTTTATTTCCAATGCATTTTTTTCTAAGTTGATTGCACTGTTGATTAATTTTGTTATTTCTTCATCAGTGTTTGCTTTTGTATTCTGATAAGGAACCATAGTTTCTTCTGGAACAGTTTCTGTGTTTCTTAAAAACTTGGATTCTTCATCTATATATGGACTCTCCTCTTGAGAAACAGTAGCTGATGTATTTGTGTTGTATTCAAACACTCTTCCTGACTCTGAGTTTACATCATCTTCAACAAGCAAGATAGCCTCTGGGCAATCACTTTCAAAAAAGGCTTCCTTCTCTTCTCTTGATTCAAGTGAAGATTTGTTCTGAGTTTCTGTTTCCAGTAGAATGGTTGCATCAAATTCCACAGAAATGTCGGTCATCTTATGCGTACTGTTTTTCTGCCCTGTTGATTTTGAAGAGCATGTTGTGCAAAGGCAGCCAGAACATACATCAGAACAACTTTCTGTGGCACTGACTTCCACAGTAAGATTAGATGTAGCATTGCAATCTCCTTTCACTATTGTGACACGCTCCAATAATTTATCATAATTTTCAGTCTCAGATGCACTTTGAAAAAGATTAGCTTTTGTTGAAGCTTTGTAAAATATGCTTGAATTGGATTCTGGGAGAAAATCATTTGTACTCTCACAAAAAGCAGCAGGGAAGGACTCAGTGTCTTTCCCATTTACATTCACTATGAGATAACTCACTTCATTTACCACTAAGTTTTCATATTTGGATGAAAATTCCTTCTGAACTACAGCCTGAGAATTCAAGACATTGTGTTCTTTGCTTTCACTGCTTTCTTCTCTTATATTATCAGTGCATAATGTAGACTTTTCTGAAATTTGTTGGGATAAGCAACTTACCTGACTGTCTGCTAGAGCACATTCATAGGAATAATTTTTTGAAACAGGTTTGCTTTTGAATTCATAATGATTCAGTGAAGACAAGTCTTCATCCTTTGGTTCATATTCTTCATTATCTCTGAATGAAGGCACCTCTGGCACAATCTCTGCCAAGCTATCTGTGCTTGTTTCCATACAGATAATGTCTTGAGACATCTCTATTGGTGTTGCAGATTGGTCGTAACTTGCACTGTGAGCAACAATTAAAGGGTTACATCGATATGTTGTCTTCTGTGAGGAAAAATCTGTTATTATTTCTTCTGCAGATATTTGTTCATAATCCATTTCTTGCATTGTTTCCAAATTACTCTCCCCAGATCTGAGGAGGCCTACCGTAACAGCTGATTCTGCTCCTTGTCCAGCCAATGTCTGAAGCTCGTAACTGCTTACTAGAGAGCAGTTCTTATTTGTTAAGTCACTGAGAAAGAAACCTTCATCACAACATGTTGGTATTTCCCTTCTTGGAAAAAGCTGCCCATGGTTTCCAAATTGGACTTGTTTTACTGCAGATATCTGTGTTGAGGTCATATTATGACCAAGTCCTGTAGAAGATTCAGCAGCAGGTGCACTGACAGATGCACTTCTGCTGCCTGAATCTGTCATACTTGATTTTGTCATCAAGTTATTGTAGTCATCATCGAGGTCATCTTTTTCAAAAGTTCTGAAGAAATCATCTTCTAAATCTGCATCTACACAGCCATTTCTCTGCTCCAAAATGTGCATAGGCAACACGGAAATAGGTGTTTTTTTCAGATTGTGATCTTTTGGCAGCTCTGGATGAGTTGTGGGGAGAGAATCCTCCTCTTTCCTAGATACCAGTGACAAACAGTCTGTGGTGGAGGCATTTTCCAAACAGCTGAACGTTTGTGTGCATTCAGTGGTAGACCTATAAGTAGGTAATTCATTCAGTTGTTCTTGTTCAGGATGATTTGACCTTGAATGTTCATAATAATCATGCTTTGCTGAAATAGGAACAAAAGAGGAACTTGGTCTTACTGAGCTAACAAATGAGGACGTTACATCTTGAGATTCCAAGGAAGAATTTTCATTAGAGTTTGTCCATCCCTTAAGAATCTTATTTAATGATCCACTCTCAGAAACTCTGCTTGCAGTTGTTGTTGTTTCAGGTAAAGGTACTTCTGGTGTGTCAGAGGAGAAAACTGTGTTTATTTCGCTTATACGATGTGATAAATGAGTAATGCTGTGTATCTGCTTAGAGCCAGAAACGAAAGAAACTTCAGCAGCTGACTGCTTTAGATCATCTTTCTTCAGCCAAAGCTCTGGTTTGCTCAAAGAGCACAGATGAGCTTCCTGAAATTCCAAATTTTCATGGGAAGAAGGTGCTGTTATTCTGGGGCTGCTGATGTCAACCTTTAAGTCACAGGAAGACCAAGCATCAGTAGTAAGCAAAGGATTCCCACTTGCGTAATACAGTCTTCTATCAAGAGACCTTTCTTGTTCTACAAAGGAGACTTTTGTCCCCTTCAGCAACTGCTTGCAAGCATTACTGGAAGTAGGCTGTGGTTTAGTGTCCAAATAAAAGGAACTGCTCAGCTTCAGATCATAACTTGTCCCTTCTGTACCTCTGTCGCAGGTCTTGGACTCATGGTCTTCCTCAGTCTGTATAGTTGGTGATCTAGGAGTTTGTAACTTCCAGAAAATCTCTGCTGGCACTTCATCAGATGAATCAGATTTGGATTCTTCTACTGGATCTTCTGCTGGCATCTCTTCTCCATCAGCTAAGCTGTCCAGAGAAAAGCTTCTTTCAGGCTTTCCCAGTCTCCTACGAGATGCATATGATGTCACCAAAGACGAAATATGGTGATCAGTTCTGCTTTTGTAAAGCTTAGCTGGCTCATGGTGGGCCTTTGACTTGTGAAATCGGCTTTTATTTTGCTTTTTGGCTTTATTTTCCTTTTCTACCAGAGAGTCTTGTGACATTTGACTGTCATCGCTCTCAGAATCTTCTGGGTTGGCAAGACATTTGTTTCTGTCAAAATCTTCTTGTTTCAGTTTCTCTGTGAAAGCTTTTGCATAAGCGCAGGAGAGAGAATCTACAGAATAGGAACTGTCAGTATCAGAAACCTCATTTTCATCATCCTCTTGCCAGTTCCCCAGCACATCAGTGGCTGTTTTGGACACTCCAGCACTTAGCATCTCAGCACTGTGCCACAGTTTTTCAACATAAGAGAGTGGTGCCTGTGTGTTCACCTTAGTGAGATTTCCTACTGATGTTGCCACCATCAGAAATTCTTGCTGTTGCACTGATGATTTCTCATGACTTGGCAAGGCTGAGTTTGGCTTTCTCTTCCAGTTCTTGGCCGTTTGGTTTAGATGTGCTGATGGTGGATTTCCAAACACTGTTTTCTTCATTTCTTTAGTAAAGTTTTCTGGAGAAGACCTGTGGCCTTTTCCATTGATATCCATTCTAGTCTTTTTATTGGATACCTGAGCTCTATTTTGTTCTAGATTGCTACTTGCAGGCTGACTTAAATCTCCTAGCACCTCTGCCTTTGTCATTCTTGTCCCTGTAATAAAGGTTTCAGGCTCATCTTTCTCCTTAAAAAGATTAGGAGAGGAGCCTTTAGAGGTCTGGTTTTGAGATCCAGCTTGCCCTAAGTTGTCATCCAACTTTTCAATTTTTTGATCATTTTTATTGATATAAGCCATGATAGCTGAACCATTAGAGTCTTTGTCAGCTCCTTTTTTATTTCCAGATGAAAATGGTTTTTGTTTTTCAGTTAGCTGCCTCTGGACTGAAAAGGAGATCCCTTTTTCATCATTAAGGTCATCACTCCCGGAAACGTCTTTACCTCTTCTATAAAGATATTCTACAGATGACAACCTCCCTGTTGTACTGCCTTCACAGCATTGATCAATATTTGGTGAGGTAGATAACTTTGAGACAGTCTCCCTCTTCAACAACCAGCTGTGGAAACAAAGAAGAAATAATGGAATGTCTTGTAGTTAAGAGTAATGATACATGAAGCAACAATCTTAATGCCTTTCAAAAGCAAATTCTAGCAGAGAATTAAAAAAAAAAAATTCTGTCAGTAACCATACAGTCCTCTAGATATCCTGAAATATGTTCTACAACACAAAGGAAGAGCTCGATGCTATGCGGTATAGCTTGGTATTTAGTCTCTGCAGGCTCAAGTAGCTGCAAACATTAGTTAAAGGACGGTTCTAAGTCACAGAAATCCACTTAGCAGAGTTTAGCTATTTCCTGCCTCCAGGACCATGCTGTGATAGACACCTTAGCACCCCAACTTTTTAGCATTGCGTAGAGATGTTTATTTAGCTTGAGAAAGGCTGGCCAACTTAAAAGTCCAATCCAGAATCACCCCAATGATACAACTATTCTGAAGGAAGAGTTTGACCCTAATCAAGACAAAATGATGCAGAAATTAGTATTTACCAACAGTTTGAACAAGCTAAGGAGAAGAGTTAAGCCAGTTCTGGAAAGCATTCACAAAGGGGTAAAAAGTGCAGAAAGGTTTGAGAGAGGAACGTAAAAAACAGTGAGAAAGACCATGTCAAAGAGCTAAGCAGGGAATGCACTGTACACATCCAAGGGAAAAGGACAGCTCCAGTGTGACATACAATATAGTAACTTCATGATATTGCAAGTTTTGGGATTGTTTCAGTACATTGAAAAGCCTTCTGGATTATAGGTGGCCATTGAAAATACCTTGAATTTAAATTACTTATGAAAGTGCAAAGGAATTGGTCGATGTTAACTTACCTGGGTACCTGGGGCAGATGTGGGTTACAGAACAAATGCTGCCTGTGCTGCAAGGAACTTGAACCCAGTGACCCCCTTCTCTTTTGCAATTGGTGATCTGAAGAGGACTGTACAGCAGTATTTTCACTTAGGACTTGGGATTGTTTCACACACTCTTCATTGAGCCAGCAGCTAGCTTCCAGCTGCTCTAGGTTTTGCTTGGCTTCCAATAACTTCTGCTTCTTGACTATCCTTTCCAGCTGGAATTTGACCTTTTTCCGTCTTATATTTCTTTCTGCCTTTTTTAAGGAGTATCTTCGCAAGAGCTCCAGCTGCACCAGTCTCTTCTTGTTCTGCTGTAGCAGGGAAGGGCAGATTTCCAGCCCAGTGGTACTCTGCACCTCAGCCTCTGCATACAGCGTAGACTCTGTTTGCACTGCGAACTCCCTCTGCTGTTGCTGAAGGGCAGCCAGTCGTTTATTCTCATTTATAAGCCACTGCTGGTCTGTAAACAATGATTGAAAGAAAGTAAAAATCGTAGGAAAAACATTGCTTGTTACTATCTTGTTTCTTCATTTAATCAGCCTTGAGAGATCATTTGAGAACAGAATTTCTATGCATGTAGAGCAGAGTCTTGACAAGCCATTTAGAGAAAAATGTACCATTGCTGCACCTTATTGATAACCGAAAGCCTCTCCATGGGGATAAGGACTCAGGTAATAACTGCAAGATATAAGCAGGGGCTTGGCTGATACAGTTAAGGAGACTGGTGGATAAGACCTTGTTTGTAAGCAAAAAGTAGAACACATTTCAATTTCTCAAAGATTACGCTCAAACATCACCTCAAGTTTGCTGTTAAAATACAGTGGAAGCATTAAAAGGCCTGAGCTCAATTCTGTGCACTTTTCAGACATAGGGTAGCGAATTCATTCACAGTAGCGAAGTATGACTTCATTAGCTTTTTACTGTGAAATATGCTACTACTTCTGCTTTAATTATTCTGAAGTCACATGTTAAACTTTGTATGTGTTACTTAGGGAATGAATGTATGTGCACTGAGAGTGGAGTTAACAAGGGAACTAGAAGAGGAAGTTGTACAGAGCTAAACAGAGCCTCCGTGTTAATGCAGTGAATGGAATTTCATGTAGACACTGATGAGCCTTTGGCTAATAAACGCCTACATTTTGAGTGAAAAAATAAGCATTTGTGCAATCTTAAAATGTTACTGACTTCTCATCACAGCATTTGAGTGTTTTACAACTATTCTAAACCAAACATTTATCTTTGTGCCTTTTGCCCTATCCTTTCTTCCTTAACTTGACTGAACCAACAAAAAACATGTGCAAAGTATTTTCTTTCACTTACCTAGGCATACTGAAAATGAGGGAGCCCAGAGTCATGCTAAGGAACTTTGTTCAGCACAGCAAATGGCAATTTTTGTGCTCGCCCTTATCAGTGGCAAGTTCAGTAAGCCTGAAGGCTAGACCACGCTGTGCCCCAGTTGGGATGTGTCTCATTTGCGGGGGTAGCTGCCAGCTACCATTCCTGTGGATAGGCATGCAGCCTTCAAAGTGGGTTGAAGACAAGGCTACAAGGAAGCCACTGCCAGACAGTTCTGCCAGCCTCTCTAAATCCATCAGATGGAAACTTTCCGAGAAACACAAACACCGTGTGGCACCTGGCCGAGGCAGAGCAACAACCACAAATTTACTATCTGTTGCAACTATGGCTGCTCCAACAAGCACTTGCCAAAACAGCCTGATGGGAGCCCACATATCTTGTACATGAGCACTTTAGCATGTAATGTACTTGAAATAAATCAAATACTCTCATGGCAAGGATGCAGGTGGAGCCAACACAACCTTTCGCTATCAGGACGAACATAATTCAAAAAAGACAAGCTCATACCACCAGTCAATGCATATTTTTCATAAAATCACCACTCTACTCCACAAAGAGAGTTAGCTTCTCTGCTTTTGTTAATGCCCCCCATATTTCATAAATGCTAAATATGCTCACAAACCAACTGATTAACCTAATTTGATAATAAATTATGTTACCTCTGCTTACACACATAGTCTTCTCTAAATATTCAGAACCTGATCTTTGCAGTCGATGGAGAAGCAGTAGAGAACACAGAACACCAGGTTGATTTGTTTTTAACCCTGGATGCAAGACTACTTTATTCTATGCAGGGCATGTGCTTAGAGGTTTTTCAGAGTGCAGTGGCTTCAGTCTGAGCTATGATGAACTGTAGCAATCAAAAGAAGGGATTATTGAGATCACCACTACTAGATTGTGTCTGATGGCTTGGACATGTTCTCTTAACAAAGTAGAGTTTGTTCATTTTTATGCTGCTATAAAAATATACATATTCAGCTGGACAAAACAAACAAAAAATATGCTTAGCTAAAAAAGCAACGTAAAAATCATAGGCAAGGTTCCTTGACAAGTAGAGCATTTCTCAAAGGACCAAAGCTTTTCAAAGCACTTCTGTCTTACTAGCAGCAACATTTTTTTGGCTGGGCTTACCTTCAATCTGCAGTCCTTTACTGAATAAGCAACCTTTCGTTGCTTATTCAGGGGGTTAGGAATTAAGAGGTATTTAAGTCTGATGTGATGAACGAGGGCTACCCGCAGCTCTGCACAGCTGAGCTGCAAGAGAGGAATTTTGGGCTGTGGAAGTTTCCCTAATGTAAGAAATCATTAGTGCATAGGCACTGTCAGCATCACTTGCTTGGTGACTACTGATCTTGTTAAACATACTTACTTAGTGATCCCTAACACAGTGAGTCTCCTGTCCCATTTATGCTGGCAGCTCTGCACACAGCACATGCACAGAAGTAGGAATTCTAACTCTATGGTTACTCTACTGATAAAAGAGAAGCATTTTAGTCATTATTTTAGTTAATTTTTCTTAATAACATTTTAAAATTTCACATACAAAGCTTTTTTCTCAACTCTTTATTTCCAGATCTGTCCTCTTTAGCATGTTTCTAGCAAGCAGAATATTTGGCAGATAAGAGTTTCCCTGCAACAGAGCTGCAAGCTCTAAGATGCTAATTAATCTCTGCTCACAAACTTGCCTGTGTCAGGAGCTGAGACACAGAGGGCTCAGAAAAGGTGAACTTTGGTGGGTTGCCAAGTGAAGAATTGTATTTGGCTGGCAAAAACTACCTGCCTGGCTAAGCTTCGTATGAACACAGCGAAAACAGCAGAACTAGATGGAAGCAGAGAACAAGTCTACAGAGCCACAAAATAAAGATTTTTGGGGGGAACTCTCTTGGTTCTCTGTACTATCTATATATCCTAAGTCCATTTCTGCTACATCCCATCCCCACAATTTCCTTTTAATTTCTTTATTGTGGCTGGCATAATTAAAAGATAGCAGACTGCATAAGTTTGGGTCTGAGAAGCTTCCAAAAATTCACAGAAGTTTTCTTCCAGGAACCAATAGCAGGTTTTGCCAAGAGGGAACGGTGCCTTTGTAATAGGCATACTTTGCTTATCAGGAAACCTGGATCAAATAATTCATTAGAAGACAAACTAGAGAACATTATAACCACCCAGTTTCAGTGGTCAAAAACATCTCATGGTTTAAAATGTGCCCAAATCAGTCTATAAACTCGTTAAGGGGCAGCCCAATCCCAACAAGACATCTTGCTGACTACGTCTGCCTGCATGCAAAGCAGCACCTCTGGGGGCCAGGAGCCACTGACACTAAAACATACCTCTCCAAATACACTGTGGCTCCACCTTCTGACATAGCTATTTGCCATTCAAAATCTGATCACTGATCTAGCCTTCAGTACTCTTGCATAACACTGTAGAACTTCCTAGAAATAACTCCTATTTGAACAAAAGCATGCCTCTCTTTTTTTAATCTAGTTTTGGTTTAAAACAAATTCAGCAGTGCAGAATGCAATACCACTAATTAATCATTGTTAGGGTAAATAAAACCTGCATCTTATTTTTAATCTTAATTTGTTGCACTTCAGTTTCTACCACAGAATATCTTCAGACATTTTTCTTCATACTATAAAAGGGCAGGGGTGTATGGAAATATCGACTACATAAAAGCCAGTAAAACTGTCTTTCCCTTAACTGGGGCTGGGATTTTAGCTCTGAACTTCAGTGTCCCACCTATTTCTCAGACGTGTTTTCTTTGTTTTCATTGTTTAAAACTCACATAGCAACCACAGAAAATTCAGTTTGAGCTGTGGTCTTATGCCATGGCCCTATTTTTCCTAATGAGTGAAATTAATTAAAAGCACGTGAAAATGGTCTATATTGTTACAGGTGACATCATCAATAAAACGCGTAGAGAAAGTACCTCAACCAACACACGTCACTGTCTTGGAAGTGCTGCTTGGTTCCTATCACATCCTGTTGTTAGAGCAGTTTCCCCTGAAAGCTTATGCTAGGAACTACCACAGTCATCTTGATTTCCATGTCCCAGAACAACTCATTGGATGAAGCACAGGTATATCACGAGAAAAACTTAAAACACAATAGCAGACTCGGTCTACGTTGCAACATGGCAGAGTTGCACTACAGATGTGAGCAGAGCAAAGCTGCAGGGAGGCAGGACGGGGAGCAGCTTGGGAGATGTCCTGGTTTCAGCAGGGATAGAGTTAATTTCCTTCCTAGTAGCTGGTACAGTGCTGTGTTTTGGATTTAGGATGGGAACAAAATTGATAAGGCACCGATGTTTTAGTTGTTGCTAGGTAGTGCTTACACTGGCCAAGGACTTTCTAGTTTTTCATGCTCTACCGACTGATGCACAGGGAGCTGGAAGGGGGCACAGCCAAACTGGCCCAAGGGACATTCCATACCATGTGACGTCATGCTCAGTACATAAACTGGGGGAAGCTGGCCGGGGGGGCCGCTGCTCGGGGACTGGCTGGGCATCGGTCGGCGGGGGGGGGGCAATTGTACTGTGCATCACTTGTTTTGTGTATTATTACTATTATCATATTATTATCATTATCATTTTATTTCAATTATTAAACTGTTTTTATCTCAACCCACAAGTTTTCTCACGTGCTTTTCCAATTCTCTCCCCCATCCCATCGGGAGGGGGGGGGAGTGAGCGAGCGGCTGCGTGGTGCTTAGTTGCCAACCGAGGTTAAACCACGACAGTCCTTTTTGGCGCCCAACGTGGGGCATGAAGGGTTTTGAGATAATAACAGATTAACTGGAGCGTATTAAGGAACTTATATTTGTTAATAGTGGTGGATCACAATGTTGGTTTCTCTGTTCTCGATATTGATTTGTATAATCTGCATCGTGCTCCTTTTTTTGCTGTACATGTTAAAGATTGGTGTTGGTTTATGCAGTTTGCTGTGGTCTGCTGTGATTAGTGATGTCTCGCTTGTGAGGTTTGTTTTTAGAACATTGACCTTGACATTAGTGTGGTATGTAAGCTTCGCAATGAAGCCGTTACTGTACCACGGATACCATTTCGTGGAGACAACTAGCAATTACAGTAACTTTTCTGAGAGTTTTTTTACGGAGGAAATACAGAAGGGCAGTGTCACTACCTTCTTCTATGATGTTTCCTCCTTCATTACAGTAACTTTTCAGTATTGTGAACAGCCTTGGGTGGTTAAGATACTTCTATTGGTACTTCTTGGGAATATTGTTTTGGTTTTGTCTAAAGTGGGTAAGCAATTTAAGAATATCATCCAGAGATTTACCCCAAGGCTGAATAGTTATGAGTGGCAGGGTGTGTGGGACAAGATGGGCAAATACCTAGGCCAATGGGCACCCCCAGTGTTTTGGAACTTCACCCCTGAGCAACTGCAAAATCCTGAAAAGTTAGTAGAATATTTGGAAAAAGTATGCTGTCACCCTGGCAACTCCAGAGAGATGCAGATCATTGCAACATGCTGGGGCCTGGCCCATGCCTACCGAGCCCTGTTCAACACCATTCAGTACCCTCAAAGGCAAGAGAAGGTCTCCGGATCTGACAGTAAAACGACATGCACTGCGGCTACTCAGACTCTGGTGACAGGCCCTGTGGCTGAACTAAAGAACCAGCCTGTGCCAGTATCAGTCGCCCCTGTACACAAG
>NW_008824350.1:2054322-2054697 GCF_000699105.1 Pygoscelis adeliae
ATGACAGATGGAGCCCGAAGTCATGGACTAAATGAACTCACCAAACGTTTTAGAGGGATGGCCCACAGACTAAGGGAATGATATCTCTGTGTGTGTGTGTATATGTGTGTATAGGAAAACAAAAGGTGTGGTGATTAATGAAAATGTATAGATAAAATATGAGACTTGAGCATGACGCAGATGGTATAGAATAAGGGGTGGATAGTGTCCTGGTTTCAGCAGGGATAGAGTTAATTTCCTTCCTAGTAGCTGGTACAGTGCTGTGTTTTGGAAAACTAGAAAGTCCTGGGCTAGTGTAAGCATTACCTAGCAACAACTAAAACATCGGTGCCTTATCAATTTTGTTCCCATCCTAAATCCAAAACACAGCACGGT
>NW_008824350.1:2054797-2062170 GCF_000699105.1 Pygoscelis adeliae
GGGGGGGCCGCTGCTCGGGGACTGGCTGGGCATCGGTCGGCGGGGGGGGGGGAATTGTACTGTGCATCACTTGCTTTGTGTATTATTACTATTATCATATTATTATCATTATCATTTTATTTCAATTATTAAACTGTTTTTATCTCAACCCACAAGTTTTCTCACGTGCTTTTCCAATTCTCTCCCCCATCCCATCGGGAGGGGGGGAGTGAGCGAGCGGCTGCGTGGTGCTTAGTTGCCAACCGAGGTTAAACCACGACAGGAGACAAGAGGCTCAGTGCCACAGGGGAGTAGCATGCTGGTGCTGTCTCTCCCAGCAGTGACGTGCAGAGCTAATTAAACAGTGCCGCTGGTGCACTGTGAAGGAGGCCCTTTAGTCCTGTTAATCAAAGCTTAGTAACTGTTCTCAAGGGAAAGGCAATTACAAGAGAAAACTAGTAATAAGCCATAATAAAAGTTCCACCCATAACATAAAACATAACTAGGATGAAAACATCAAGAAAGAATGCAGTAACGGAAGGGAAGTGAGAGAGGGGAACAGGCAGGTACCCACTTTCTTGGATCTGCTGGTTGATTAGTGCTTGGTCATTTTCTAGTTCCCGCTCTGCTTTGATCTGTCCTCTCAGGATCTGCTGCTTTAAATCCTCAACATAGAGCTGCTGCTGTTGAATTTGTTTTCTGTGGAAAGCTTCCTGGTCTCTCAGTTTCTGCTTGTACTCTTCATGCACAGCATCTATTTCTCTGCTGTTAGAAATTTTGACAGTGAATTTAAACCAGAAATGAATACCAAACATTTGCAATAAAACCAGTCATCTTACTAAAGAAAGACAGACGACATTCAAGATATTGTTTTGTTCAATAAGGGTGCGTTATGACAAAAGCTCGTGATGGTAAAGTAGCTGTGTATATGCATGTCATAGCAGGCTACAATCCTGTAAGTATCATAAATGCCAGCAAACATGAAAGCTCTCATGATGAAGCAGAAAATTCCATCACCAGAAAGATAATAGCAAAAAGAATTTTAAAAATATTGTCACTTTTCATTTTGCTGTAGATCTTCCAAAAATGAAATTATGGGGGAGGGTGTTTATATGTTATAAAATTTTATAACCACTATATAGGATATTTGTCATCTAAGTACTTCAAAGTGCTTTACAGAAATGACAAACATTCTTCTCTGTTTTCAGATAAAGAATCTCCAACCTAGAAAGGGTTACAGGCATTGCTGAGATTACACTGACAGTCTCTGGCAGTACCAAGGAAAGAACTTGATCATCCAATTCTCTGTTGGGTGCAACAACTGTTATTAGGTTACCGATTCTATATTTGGAGCAGAATTGTGATCAGAAAAGTGACTAACCTGTGAAAAACTGCGTTACAGTCCCCTCCAAGATGTTTGGTTCCTGACTGTGTGCCAAAATTTTACATGCACACACACAGAGTAACAATCAAAATAGTATCTATTCTTAGCATGATCCATGATAATACTCAAAATACATTAACCCTCTGAAAGGAATATATATATTCTACCTGTCCACACATTACCATCAGAAATTCTTAACGTTAAAGTTATAGTATATATAAAGGTGACATGATCTTTGCCTGTTGTTTTGTTTTTAAACACCACATTATTATATGTAACCTCAGAAAATTAAATCTTTGTCTTGAAAAAAAAAATTTAATATATTTTACTAATGAAGTAAATGATGTATTTATTATAATGATGTATTTATTATACTTTTAAAGAGAGCAAAGGTATCAAAACTCTAAAGAGTCCCTGAAGGTCAAAAGAAAACAAAAATATAATTTCAAAGGGAATGCTTTGGAAACATCATGTTGTTTGTAAAATCATTACCAATACAAGGTCACCTGTATGAAAAGAGCATTTGACCTTTGCTACATAGGAATTAATTTGACATCTCTATTTAGAACTGTAAGCATGGGTTCAAAGCAACCATTTCTACAGCAACAACTTTGATTCTGCGGGCTAGATTAGCAGACAAAACAGATGAAACAATTAAGGAGCCAAAGCCTACAAATCTTCTGGAGTACCTTACACGGAACATACATTTCACTTTCTTAAGAAGCAGTGGGAAAGCCTCACTACATAAAAGCCTTAAGATTCTCAATAATTTACAATATTACTGTGACTCTCTTTCACTCACCTGAGGAAAACAGAATTCAGTTTGTTTTTAATGTTTATGTAAATGTAATGCTGGTGAGAAAAAGTGAAAAGGAACATCTTCTGTTCAATTGTCTGGCATGGTGCAAACAGAGTACAAACTTTGCTACTGTGATCTGCTAAATGGCTTGTGTCTGTTCGGGACCCACAGGAACAAATTATATGAATAGGAAGCTCCAAGATCTATTTGTCCTCGGCTTGACTACAAAGATACCAACAATCCGTAATTTTCTCCTCTCAGATAAACTTCAATTGATCCCCAGGAAATAGGAGCGGGATGCCTCATTTCTCATTCAGCTGAAGTAGGTTTGAATTGACACTTCACTGTAGCACTGAAATGCTCGTATGGCCATTACAAATCTCCAGCTGTTCAGGTATTTGTAACGCCACCAACTACCAGGGGACAAACTCAGAGGTTAGAGCTAGACTGGTTAACTAAAGAAGAATCACTTTTTGAACATAGTATTAAATCTGAAGGATCTTGTTTAGGAAAAGCTCCCGTGGGTTTTAATGATAACTCTGAGGAAGGCTCTCCCTGAATGCAGCTTCCAGGTTATCTTCCATATTTTCATTTCATTTCATAAATGTAACGAAGCAGCCATATAATCTGGAGGTTAAAGTACTGATCTGAGACAAAACCCCTCTAAATTTGGAGCAGTTATATCACCTCTGTGCTTTCACATATTTAGGCTGCAAGGTCTTCAGGGCGAGGACTGCCTCTGGATGCCTCTGCACTAAACCTAACAGAGCCTTGATGTCAGCCAAAGCCTCTTCTTGCCGATATGTTAAAACTAATAAACTGTAATAGCAATTGTAAATGTTAAGTCTCTGTGCATACTCTGATGATGGGGTAATCTTAACCTGTTTTGCTAACAGACATATAAAGGCTCTGATTCCTATGGTGGTATGAAAGTTGAAAAATGTGAGTTTAAATTTGTTACTGGACAATTGCATGACCTTGGGCAAGTCACTTAGTCTGAGATGTGTGAAAGAAGCAAAGTACATTCATCCAAGAGGAATGATGAGGATCCATTAACATTATCAAATATCAGAAAGTAAAGTATCAGAAGAGCCAATTTCTATTCATTTATCATTATTAGCACCATTCTGTATGAGATTAAGGAAACTGAGTAAATCATTGCCAATAAGGCTGAAAAGCGCAGCATGATAGTAAAACAGTAGACAAAGAATTCTTGTTCTGCCACTGTTTACTAAAACTAAATTAAAATAAAATTCCTCTTACAAAATGTCTCGTATTCTTCCTAACCATGACTTTTAGCTGTCAGCCATCCTTTCCATAAAATCGACCTATCAGAGTTCAAACTGTTTACAAATTGAAATGCAGAACATTTAAGTATATGAAATAACTCAGTGTTGCATTGCAATCCAAAGACCTCACAATGCTCACAAAGGTGATTAGGTAACATCTGTTTACAGCTGGGAGAGGGTCATAAGCTCTTCCCATACTTTCCAACAATGCTGAAACCACCCCCTCACCCCACCCCCACCCCCATTATAAAGTATCAGAGAATAAGCAATGCAAACAACGCACCTGGAAGTGTGTTGTTTGCTGTTCTCAGCAGCACTAGCATATTCCCTCATGTGTGTGGTAATGGCTTTTTGCTGAACCAGCATGAAACTGCAAGATCCTTTCCAACAGGAGTGTGTGTTTGCACACAGAGCAGAACATGATGCAGGCCAAACTGACGTTATTAATCACAGCTCCATACTACGACCATACCCCAAAAAGGCAGAGTACAGAGGCATACCCATACGTCACTTTAAACCTTGGAAAAACAAACACGGCACAGCAACCATTACAGTATTATTACTGCTTCTGTTCTGGTGACGTAGCTAGTTGGTACAATTCTCTCTCTCTAAGGTTAAAGTTTCTGTAATAAAGTACTGTTGCTGAAGGTGTATATACGAATTGCAGTTCTGCTGCTATTTCAGTGCCTCTTTGCTTCATCTCCTAATTTTTAATAGTACAAAACAAAAACCAGGCAGGGCAGTAAAGACAGGTCTGAATACAGAGATTGAACATTAAACACCTTTTTATGAAGTTGCTTCTTAAAGATGGTTTTCTCAAGCAGAACAAAAAGACAATGAAAATTCATGCAGAGCCACTTACATAATAAAGGTATGCCAGAAGATGTTTTTCCTCTGGCCGTGAGACTACTGATGGTGAGAGCAAAATAACTGCTTGGTTTGGGTTTGGGATACAGATCTGTCTCCCACAGAAACTGCTGAAACCAAGAACATGAAGTAAGAATGCTCCCTTTCTACCTTCAAACATGCTATGTCACGTCAACACACTCTTGCTGGTTTGTGAAAATAACATGACAAACTAAACTAAAAAAACGACGTGACAATGGCCCAGAAAGAAAATAACAGATTCACACACACTTCATAGCTAAATCACCTAATAGACAATTTAAAGAAAAATCAGTTTGTGCAATACGTGTTTGAATGATTAAACTAAAACCAAACATTAATCCAATTAACATAAGAATTTAGCCATATTCTGTAATAGGTAGGTGAGATCACTTATTTCTTCCATCTGAAACATCTTAAATCAGATGTACTGTTAAATTTAGACTTGAAATACAGGAATACTATGAGATACAGGAATCAAGCACAAACCAATTTCTGCTATTGCTTGTATTCCTGCATTGCCACATAAGCAATCTACGCTCGGTATAGTTCTAGCAGGAAATAATATAACCTCAGGACAAACATAAGACAAACAGCTTCATTTCTGTAGGTATCAAGACATATATAAAATCTTGGTTTCGTGGGACCGGCATACTCTGGCATACAGCATATGAAAAAAAGGAACCCTGCATCGAATTTCATAAAAGCATGCAGTTTTCTAGGTCTACCAAATGCAGCAAGAAGTGTCGACAGTTACCCCTCCTCCAAGTAAACCTTTAAAAACAGCAAGTAAAATTACAACATAAAGACACCAACCTTAAACTAAAGATAATCACAAATTACTGAGAAAATTTTCATATTATACCAATGCTGACGGATTGTTTTTCCACCTCATTTTTCTCTCCACAAAGTTTGCACGACGCATGCTAAATGAACCATCTGTAAATCCACATTTTTTCCAGCCTGTTTTGTCGTCAGCTCTCCGGGATCCTATTGTGCAATTCTCCTCCCCTCTTCCCCGAACACTTCTACTGCTGATGCAGAGGCTGGCGGCTGCTACAGCATAATGCAGTTTTCAGTAACTATGGCAGCAATAGCTCTGTGGTGAGGCTGAATGCCTTCTGCAACAAAATCTTAAGGCTCAAATAGAGAAACTCAAGTGAAAATACTTGCTGTTGCTAAAAGCTGAAATTTGCCAATTTTCCCAAAGAAAACATCAGTCAAGTTAGCATCCCCATCCTTCTGCCTGCCTAGTGTTCAAGTCCCATTTTCCTTTTACAAATTATTTTTTCCAGGGGAAGAAGAGTTAATAATAAAGCAGAAAAAAAGATGTTGGCAAGGCATTTTGCACCCTTGCAAATCCCAGCACTGGGAGCAATCACAAGTCAGGGTTACAAGCCTATCCACTGATATACATCCACGCACGCTCCATCCTCCCCCTCCACCCGTGTCCAATCTGGGGCCCTTCCCGCAGGGCCTCAGAGCATCACACAGCAGCAGGCACCACGCAGCTGCATGGGATTGTACATCTGCATCTGCCTAGCACAGAGGCTCAAACCTCTCCCTTCTCCTCCCTAAAGCAAAGGGAAGAGCAATGAAGGAGATAGGAAGACCTCGTATTATCACCTCCTCCAGCCTCCTGAAGCAATGCCACTCACACAAGTCAAAGCAAAAGTTGGGGGGCGGGGGCAGGAGATGGGAACCAGAAATCAGTCAAAATGGCCAGCAGAGTCAGAAACCTTTAGAAGTAAGGGGCCTTTGGAAACGTACACAAAGAGTAATCCCCTTCACGGAAGTTACCATCAGGTGAAGTATCATTTGGATTTCTGATTAGCTGGTTTGCTTACAGAAAAAGCACACCTGTGCTTTTTTTTTTTTTTGGTCGGGTTTTTTTTTTAGCCTTTCCATGCAAAACCTCTTTTTTTTCTTTGCCTAAGCCCCCCAAACAACAGCAAGGCAACAGCTTATTTAAGGCAACCCTTTAAATACACTTCTAAAACAGACCTCTTTTTGGCAAGGAGTCACAGGCACAAGACACAGCCACACACTCCAGTAAAGGTCACTGCTGCCTTGCTAAATTCCAGTTCAGCTGGAACTACAATCTATCACAGATTTTCCCCTTGTGATTTCAGTTATATATGGAATCAGTTAGTTCCCCTGCTAACCCACTATACGTGATTCTGCTGTAAGCTGTAGAGTTGCTATAATTGACACAGTGCATTTCTTTGTGAAATGAAATATTTGAGGGATCGTTTAAGAGATACAAAAGATTTCTTTAATTTGTATTTGTAGAGTGTGGGATTTTCTGCAATTAAGTAAAAATGACTGAACGATGTTGCAACGTGGTCGATAAGGGTTTGGCAAAATCCAATAATTAAGCTGATTTATGACTTGCAGAAAAGTTGTATACAAAGAAAAAGGAACTTGGTGATAAGTAGGAAACAATAAATAAGAAACGGAACATCATTAAAAAGGTGGAATGTAATTTGGAAGGACATTTGGTTAATTATAGAGCTTGTAACATATTTAGAACATAATCTGGCTTTTTATCTTGTATCCTGTTTCAAGATCCTGTTTATTTGTAATCGTGCTTTGGATAAAGACCAAAAATGTATTTATAGCTCACAAGTTAATTATAAGTACTTTGTTAAGAAGCAAATAAAGTAGACATGCTATCTGCTTCATATTGAAGAAGTCTCTGTCTCGCATCGTTATACAACACCTTTCAAATGGCATTGATCCCTACCAAAACTATTGCTCTACCAAGGGAGAAACCTAAGTATTCAGAGGAAGACGAGAAATTAGGTAAGTTGTTAAATGCAAAAAAGAATCTAGCAGGATGGTGGATAACATCACAAGGCCAAGCAGTAGTCCCACCACTAATAATGGGAGAAATAATACAGGCAAAACATAAGGAATGTCATTGGGGAGCAGAAACATTGGTGACACTTTTAAGGAAACAAATAGTATCAGTAAAAATGTTAGAAATGGCTAAAATGATAACTGCAAAACGTGAGATATGTTTGAAAAAAAACCC
>NW_008824350.1:2067733-2153556 GCF_000699105.1 Pygoscelis adeliae
TTATTTTCCCATGTTTAATTCAGTGTGCTATAGGTATATTACAGAATATAGCAAACAGAGCTTTTAGAAAACAAAAAAGGGGAGTTGTGGGATTTTCTGCAATTAAGTAAAAATGACTGAACGATGTTGCAACGTGGTAGATAAGGGTTTGGCAAAATCCAATAATTAAGCTGATTTATGACTTGCAGAAAAGTTGTGTACAAAGAAAAAGGAACTTGGTGATAAGTAGGAAACAATAAATAAGAAACGGAACATCATTAAAAAGGTGGAATGTAATTTGGAAGGACATTTGGTTAATTATAGAGCTTGTAACATATTTAAAACACAATCTGGCTTTTTATCTTGTATCCTGTTTCAAGATCCTGTTTATTTGTAATCATGCTTTGGATAAAGACCAAAAATGTATTTATAGCTCACAAGTTAATTATAAATACTTTGTTAAGAAGCAAATAAAGTAGACATGATATCTGCTTCATATTGAAGAAGTCTCTGTCTCGCGTCGTTATACAACAGTAGAGGACTTTGAAATTCTAGAGCACTTTGAAATTCTCAAATGAAAGCTGTTAGTAAGAACTCAGAGTATTATTTTTACAAATATTAGCTGGACATGTTAACTATACCACATTAGAATAACAATTGTGTTGTGTTCTCCAGCATCAGATGCCATATCTACAGGCACTGTTTCCTTTCCAGTCCAGTAGAATTTCGCACATTCTTATGATTTTTTTTTCCCCCCCGGTTTAACAATGTTGGTATTTTCAAGGAAAGAGAGCTTAAACCAGTTCCAAGCAGCTAAAATTAATTCAGTGTACTGCTATACCACTGGACTCTAATGGAACAACTCCTGTTTATTTTTTAAACCAGCAAGAGAACAAAATCAGGGTTTATATTTATATGTAGTATGGTATTAAGTCAATGACAGGAGCAAGAACTTCATTATCTACTTATTTGTGGTGATGCTATCATATGATGACTGATGGCCAGCCATAAGCCTTCTGTGTGTTTGCTGGCTGACAGCAAACATCAGAAGTTTGAAGCGCTGGGGCTCTTCTGAGTAGGGTGTACGAGCAAGCAGCCAAGTAAGAGTACAATGAATCACACCTCTTTTCAAGGAAAGTTTCATGCCTAAAGGTTTAATATTTGGGTGCAATGGTAGAAATTTGTTTTCTCTCTCATTTCTCAAAATATTTTACCATACAATTAGAGGTTAAACTGGTAATTCAACCCATGAAAAGCAGATGAGAAAAATGTCACTGTACTGACAGCATGGGAGATAAGACCCATGTCTTATCTGTAATCATTACCGTAATATATATGTTCATATGCTCTGAAATAAAAAATCCAGGAGAAAGCAAAGTACCATCAGTTCCTGATTAAAGAGTACTTAAACCCATGGAAGCCCAACAATTTCTGAATTATTTTTGTGTGCAGCTGCTGTGCTTCTTTGCATGAATGAATCATGTTCTATGCTAGGACTTCTTTTTTGGACTCTTCCATAAAGCCATTTTCTTCTCACCAGATGAGAACCCAGTTTGTCCAAGGAATTTTCAATATACTAATAAGTATTCACAGTACCAACTACTGACATAAAATTTAATATATTTTAGGGTTCTTACATATTGTAAATTGGTGGCAGCTTCAGCGTAAACCCCACTGTAGTCATGGCTTTAAAATACAGGTTACACATGCAACTAAGGTGCAAACCATTTGCACAAGACCAAGGATGAAGAAAGAACATGGTTGCAGAGACTTGCCTATAACTCAGTTGCATGTACAGATTCTTGTTTCAATATGATAAAGTCAAATTGAAGCTTGAAGCCTAGTTTGCATCTGTTCTGGAGGCAATCAGTGTAGCACAGGAGGAAGACAAAGCTAGAGGGGCCATCAGCAGGATTTAGAGACGTTAATATTCTTACCTTAGTTCAGGAGAACATTTGTTTTCTTTACAGTTTCTACATTTCTGACTGTAAAAATAAAAATAGGAAATCACAAATATGTTCAAAAAGAAGGCAAGAAAACTTCATGAAGCCTATTATACACAGCGATGTTATTGTAATTTTCAGTAGAGGAACACTCTAAGATGCAGATTGCTAGCAGCTGGGAGAGCATCAAGAACTATCAAGTGAGAGGGGGGAGAGAGAGGGAGAGAGAGATACACAGACACACGTAGCTTGCCCTGTTCTTATGTTTTCCTCTAAGCATCTCCTGACAGATACAAGACCCTGCACTAGGTGGACTTTTTACTGATGAGCAAATAAGAACTCCCTGTAGTCCACTTAATCCTGTATTACTGTTTGCAAAGTACCTCAGACACACCTTTTAGTACTTGACATTGACTTTTCTTCACGAAAGCTGGACATCTGAGAGACCACATGTATCTCGTATTATTCTCATATTATAGATCTTAGGCTAGATGTCTCAATCATAACCTCCTCCATGAGCAAAACTACTTGTCTGGACAGAAACACAGGCTTCCTGGTTACTGTAAAGGAAGGCTGAGTGGATCAATTCAGTTTACCTTTGCCAAAAAACTATTCAAGAGCAAAAAAAAGACCACTGGATTATGTAAGGTGAAAGACAACTAATATTAGACATAGTTTATAGCTTATTTCTGTAAGAGATGGACATTCATAAAAATCAAGTGAATGCAATACCATAATGCTTTTAATTTTCATTGAAGTAACCATTTGAAACACTCTAGGCAAGTATGAGGGTAATGTTAAGAAATATATATGCATAGTCCTGTTCAAGTGATTAAAAAATTGATCAACACAAACAAATCTGCTATCTGAACGTGGTCTAAAAAAAAAAAAAAAATCAATCAGAAACATTCTTCAGTTTTGTCAGGTTAAAAAGGGGAAAACCAAGTGCAATTCTGTGCTAAACTGTTCACACTGCTTGGGGATTTCTGCAGGTTTTTCTAGGACCGTCAACAAATTTCTGTGACAAAAGCTCTGCCTCTGATGTTTATAGCCATGTAAAGAGTAACTTGGTATCTACTTTTGAAGGTCATTAGACAAGCCCTTATTTTTAAATTCTTTGTAATTTTTACAAAGAAAATAACAGCAGTGATGTGTAAAAGGTACCTCAGTACAGAAACAAAGTAAAAAGCAAATGCAGAGATTAGATACATTAAAGAGAACACATAGAAACACACTACCCAAGGTGGAAAGCAAGCCACTTGACTAGAAGTATGAAGAGATGTTCAAAACAGAAATAACATTTTATGCTTATAAAAACAAGATGAGATACCTCCTCTAGAAAGAGATAAGATTCCCAGTATGTTACCACACCAAAAACACTCTAGCAAGAAGCAGAACTATCAACAGATATGAATGAGAAGATGGCTGTTTCTTGCCTTTAACAGGTCAATTGAATGTGCCAGGCTGAGAGGAATTAAAAAAGAGAAAGAACCCAATTACATTTAATTCTGTGATGCTCTGTTTTCAATGTTATGAACTGAAACACAGGAGATATCCTAATTAATTTTCCTGATACCTATTAATCACTGTCTCCATCACACCAATCCTTTCCCTTTCAGAAAGGCTCTGCCACGAAAAGCGTACACTAGACACTGTGAGTATGAGCAGCTCTTCAGCATTTTGGAAGCAGTCCATGCCTTTATTTACTGATCAGTTTTAAAAAAAGAGAGAATCACAATGGCTTCCTGAGATGAAGGGCTCAACGAGGACTTGAACTAAAAGGTCTTTATGAACAAACCAACCTTCTGATTTCCACAACGGATTAGCAGGGAAACTGAATTGGTAATAATTACCTTGTCTAGATCATATCTAGAAAAGTCTGTTCTGTGAACTGAAGTAAGAATATTGTAAAAATTATAGATTAGCTCGTAAATCAAAACAGCTATAATGCGGATATGCAAGTGAACTGAATTAAGGCTGTCTGACAGTCTCATCTGAGGCATTTTCTTGATTGTGCATCAGTATTCATCGTGCATCAATAAATAATTTTTCAGGTTTGTTGCTTGGATATCATAACACTGTATATTAGACAGTTGGCCAATGCATTTTCTCAGACACTTTTATTTGATCACTTGAAAACATGATGGGACCTTCTCTATACACAACTTAGTTTTGTCTGAACCAAGTCCTGGGTTCAGACATCATCCCACATGAGAAGTTGTTTGCTTGGTTTTTTTAAACTTACTTGTCAAGAGAAGAAAGGATATAGTGAGGAGAATGGGTGCAACCTCCATCCAAGTTGAGCCAGTCCAAAGCTCCACAACTCAGAATGGGTGGGGTTTCATTAATCTACAAAACACACAACATGAGAACAGGAAGAAAAAATATCACAGCAACCCAGGAACTTCCAAGTTACCGTTAATACCACCGTTGCTAACTACTGTGTGCAATGCTGCATAATACCTCCCATGTGAGTTTATAATCTCACAGTTCTGCTTAGTCTTTGATAATTTACAAAATTGCTAAGTATTTGTTACTGAGTACACCTCTTCTTGTAGCTCTGTTTTAATGTACTGCATGTTTCATTAATCAAGAGATTAAGAACGAAAACAAATGGAAGTTAAGCCCCTTATCTCAACTACAGAAGTGAGTACCAAAGGACAGTTGAGAGGAAAGTATAAAACGTTACTATATGAAAATTCATTTTAAGAGGTAGATTCTTGCCAATATCAGCTGGTAATATGGTTATGTCCTAAACCAGAAAACTTACAGTCTTTAAGTTAGGTTTTTTAGTTATATATGCCAGTCATTTTAAGAATTATCTAATTTTTTTGATCATTATTGAACTAGCTGACCAAATAATATCTTGCAGTAGTTAGTTCCTGAGATTAACATACCAAGAAATATTTTATCTATTTCTGATGTATGTAACAATTAAGTGCTTTCAGAGTCAACAATACTCAAGCACTTAATCCCATAAGTTTTCCATTTCTTCTAGTATACCTCATTCGGGATGGTGAAATGACAGAGAAAGAAGACAATTCAGAAAATTATCAAATGTGGAAAGATTTTTAACTGGTCTTTTCACTGCAGCATTCTGCCTTTCTGTTTCAATCCTACTGTAGTCACGACTAGAAATAGGAAACACTAAATTATTCAAGAGATCTGCATCATCTTTTGCTAAGCACATCTGAAAGAAGCGCTAGCGTCCTCCCACAAAAGGTTTAGTGTCATTACAGACCATTAGATGGAGGAAATGAAGCAAGTGAATACGATGATGAGAAGAAATATTATCTATATCAGGCTTGCTTTTAAGAGGGAAAATAATTAGGAAAATCAATGGACCATTAGGAGGAAAAAAAATACAGTTTTAGAACTTACTGATCTTCTTTGTCTTAAGATAGCAGCTTCTGCTGGGTGATTGAATCTAAATTTATGAGACTTCCCAAGGACAACAAGAGCCCCTGTGAACAAAAAGTAATTAGAAATCTAGAGAGACATAATTCATCAGTTGGTCCCTAGAATGTTAGCAGTTT
The DNA here is from genome assembly GCF_000699105.1 of Pygoscelis adeliae. Classification (NCBI taxonomy): domain Eukaryota; kingdom Metazoa; phylum Chordata; class Aves; order Sphenisciformes; family Spheniscidae; genus Pygoscelis; species Pygoscelis adeliae. The sequence goes on from NW_008824350.1 coordinate 2,073,192, forward strand.
AACTCCAGTATACAGACTACAGCATATACAAACTACTACAGAATAGTAAGTTAAAAAAAAAAAAAAATATTCTGACCAACAGCTTTCTGACCGTCACAGAGCAGAGAACTATTTTTAAAATTTGCCACTATGGAACAGCAGAGTTATCATTCTGTAACAACAACATCCAAGCAAACTAACCTTGGAGATCTCTGCAAACTCAACGTAACAGTAAATTCCCTGTTCATATTAAAGACCAGCATGACTTCATATCAAAAACATAACCAACCCACTGCTGGAAACTTGTTTCTACACTCTCTCTTTTTAAGAATCCAGATCGCTGCAAGTTCCCAGAAACTGGATTGGTTTATTTATTTTAAATGACCTGAAAATATGGGAGCCTGATCCATTTCATCTGAGCTCATTTACCATAGCCTATGACTCAGTGGCTAGTACCCTCCACCTAAACACACTGTGAAAAAGTTGAAGTTCATTTCAACCATATTACGTAATTGCCAAAAACCCCCACCAGTGGTCAGCTGGCTTACAGCCAGCCTCCACTACTTTCCACAACAGTGCCTCTGACTACAGGTCTTCCCTTTTCAGAAGGCTACAGACTACTGCTGCCAAAAGGGGTCTTAATATTGTCACCTATGTCTTCTGTACCCCTTCTGTGGGGTACTTAATTTATTTGTCCCAGACTAGAAGCTCTAGCCATGGATCAAACCTTGTGGTGCTAGGCAGCAGTACAAGACTGAGAGATGTATTTCTTAGATCTGCATGAGTTCCATAAATCCTTGTCTCTAACCTCCAGAGGTAAGTTGATTATAATGCAGCATTCACAGAAAAAGCAAGCCTTACCTTGTGACAGACGACATGATCCAGCGACTTCACATCCATTCACAGTGCAGTGTGCGCCCTGAACTGGTCGCAGTGTCACAATCCCACTGTTGTTGTCTATCATACAGTGGTCCCTTTCAATCCACCGCCCCTGCAAAACTACAATGTATAGATTTGTTTTATCTCACCTGTTAAACGGGCTGGGTTTGCACTATTTTCCTCAGAATGAAGTACCACGCACTGTTTGGCACTATGACTGCATACTTCATACCTCAGAGAATTATGTCATGTGCAGAACAAGGAGATTAAATTGTTGCCTTTGATTGCTAGCCAAGTACCCAATCACAGAAAAAACTTGATTGAAAATAGGGAGTTGCTCTTTTAAAGTATTTCTGGTTCTGGAAAACTATACACTACTTTCTGATTTGTGAGCTGATGTGCAAATTTTTCTACTGTGCTGAATTTTCTTATTGCTATTATGGCATTTATTTTTTATATTTTACTAACCTACTGGTAGAAAATAATCAAACTTAACCAAACTTAGCAGAACTAACCAAAGCTGAGATTCCACAAAGTTTCCAATTTCAGTATAAAGTTTCAACTCCAATTTCAGTATAAAGTTTCAACTCTCTATCATAATTTGATAGACCATTGACTTTTTGACCTCTTAAACGAAACCGAAAAAATTTAGCCAACTTAAACAATTATTCTCTTCTACTTACCTTCTTCTATAAAGAAAGCTGACAAAGAGAAACATTACCTAGCTATTACACATGACAAATGTAACCTCTTGGTTTGACCTGACCATATCATAAAATAATTTGTAATATCATTCTCTTACCAATGTCTTGGTCTTGGTCTGAATCACTTCTTCCAATTTTGGTTGTTCCTTCCTAAAACAAGAAAAGAACTAATTTAAAAGTTGGTTACTGAAAGTGGATTATATATAATAATTGAAAAAGCTTTGGTACAGCATCTTAGCAAACACCTGAAATAAATCACCTCTGAATGACTGAATTGTTTAGAGCAAATTCTATCTACTACTTTGCAATAATTCAGCCTGCTATCCCCCATAGCGATGCAATTACTTCTTATCCTGCAGCTATGTCAGCTTCTCCTATTACGACCCCAGTAGATGAAGTAACCCTCAGTGGATGATTTTTGGACTGTGCTTGAGACAAATATTTTGAATATGAACACACATTCTGATGATTTGAACTTTTACAGTGAGACTTGTTGTTTGAAGAAATGAGGTAACTCTTTTCATAAATATCCATGCAGGAGGAAAGAAGCTGCAAAATGATTATTCAGTTAAATAGGCTTTTCAGATATAAAAGTAGCAGAATTCCTATTTTGTAAGGGAACTTTGTCATAGGTTATGAATTCTTCAAACTAACTACTAAAGAAGAACTTTTTTCCAAAACTTAAATGACATTTATAAAAAGTCTTCTTGGTGATTATGGTACATGGGCAAGTTCCCAAACTTGAAGATTCAATAACTTCAAAGAAAAGAACTGCCTAGGAACAAAAGTCTCCAGAACAAGCAGACTCAAACCATATTATGGGCCAGTGATGGAAGGGAGACAGTATTCTTATGGTACAGTACAAATATTAATAAAACAGAGTAATTTAATCAATACTATGAGAAAAAATTACCAGTTCTATCTTTTTCCTTAGGAAAACAAAGCAAGATCATTTCCCAGCTCTGAAGAGACACTATACTTGATTATTGTAAACTGATTAGTGAATGCGCTCTAAAACTACTTTAGTGGCAACTCTTTCAGTCATATTAAAATTAATTACAGTCATTAAACTACTTGATTTTTGTATTCTAATTGGAATAGATTGAATATGCTTTCTGCTCCAAGCATATTATAACCTAGATTTAAAGACAAAGCAAGAAGTAGTAATCGGAAGCCTGAAGACTGGGAAAAGGGAAGCTGTGCATTACTGTAAGATGATGCGATTATGGGTGATTATGGGTAAATCACAGTCGTTTTGCACATTGGAAGGAAAAGGAATGATTATCATTCAGTTCCTCATAGAGCTCAGCTATCTGAACCAACTAACAGAGCCCTCTGCTACAAGCCCTGCTGAGGCTCCCTCGCTGGAAAGGCTGAAAGCTAGATTGTGCGCAGTGCCCCTGTGTGGGAATAGGCAGCTCGACGACAAGCATTGCGGAGTTTGATGACCGAGCCTTGTGTCCTTGAGAGGAGAACAACAAGTAAGAAGAACGCGAAGGAGAAAGTGGAAAAGTACCGAAGGAAAATAAAGCAATATTAACAGTCAGAGAACGGCTGTGTTTTTAAAAGAATAGCCTATGTGCTTGTGTGTAGCTACGCGTGATCAAAAGGCTGTGCCCTATCAGTAAGCTGCTGATAGTGCGTGAACACTTGAGTTTTGTATAAGAGGAAAAGTTACACCATAATAAAGGTCTTTGGTTGCTGCCTGCCAGAGTCCGTGCCGTTAATCCCCACAAATGGTGCCCAAACAGGGAACCAAATTATATATCAGAGCACCGGTGGGGAGCCCAGCTGAATGAACAACAACCAGCGGGAGACGGAGAAGTCTCAGGGAGAGCTGGAGCCGGAACTTTGAATCATCGCCTCGTTGGAGCAGAGGTGAGCAGCTGGGAACTTAAGAATGGGATCGCAACTAACGAAGGAGGAGGAGTCTATACTATGTATTTTTAAGAAGCTATTAGAGAAGCGTGGGATTAAGTATGATGATTATACCCTCCGCCTGTTGCTTGCATGGCTAAAAAGAAAAGGGATTCCACCGGACTCAGCAACAGCCTTTTGGGTAGAGACTTGGGATAAAGCTGGGGATTTGTTATGGGACGCGACGATGAAGGGGGAGGAAGCCGCAAAAAACCTGCTGACTACGTGGCGGCTGATAGCAGATTCGTTAAAGCAGTTAAAAACTGACAGTGCCGCCCATCAAGCGATGGCAACAGCCACTGCCCCGGACCCGGTGGGCCCGGCTCCCCGGGGCCCCGCTTACCCAAGCACCCCTTCCTCTCCAGAAAGTGATGGGGGAGCAGCTGAGGAACAAAAACCCCTGACTGCTGTGCTTACGGACCTGCGGGTATCGGACAGCTCCTCCTCGCGGCCCATACAGACGCGAGAGCAGTCACCCCGCCGGGGAGAGGATCTCCCTGGTTATGACCCGGACAGAAGATGGTCGAAAGGTCGGTTTCTGCAGTCTTTATTATAAAACAAAAAGGGGGAGTTGTGGGAATAGGCAGCTCGACACAAGCATTGCAGAGTTTGACGACTTCTAAGCGCTTTTTAATAAATATTTAATGTGTCCTTGAGAGGAGAACAACAAGTAAGAAGAACGCAAAGGAGAAAGTGGAAAAGTACCGAAGGAAAATAAAGCAATATTAACGGTCAGAGAACAGCTGTGTTTTTAAAAGAATAGCCTATGTGCTTGTGTGTAGCTACGCGTGATCAAAAGGCTGTGCCCTATCAGTAAGCTGCTGATAGTGCGTGAACACTTGAGTTTTGTGTAAAAGGAAAAGTTACACCATAATAAAGGTCTTTGGTTGCTGCTTGCCAGAGTCCGTGCCGTTAATCCCCACACCCCTGCTCTGGAGTAATTATCAAGTTATATATCAGCTTAACATTCAGTGGACCTCACCACAAACTATCCACCTGGTTTGGCCACAACTTGTAGAAAACTTATGATCCATATGGCCTTTGACTCACCTCACACAATCAAGTGAGTTAGCAACATGTATTTTATACAGAGAGAGGTAAACCCACTCCTAATAAAAGACCTCTTTATCAATTATCTTCTTGACTAAACAAAGAAATAGTTATTGTAATTCCAAAAGAAGCTTTTTTCCCAATGTTATGAAATAACTCTCTGCTAATACAATTTAATTCAGAAAAGTATATTACAGTAGTATTGGCTCATGAAATTCACAATAGTATCCCACTCAGTGGAGTGATTCTGGGTGAGTTTAAGTACAACTAAAAATTGCAGCTGAGAGCAAGGGTACAGATATGATACAAGCAAACTAACTCAACTTAAAGAAGAACATGAAACAAAAATAACCATAACCCAGGCCCACGTCGATTTCATTTTTTCAAATACTATTTCTGAGCTAATAATTTAAATATTTATACTCTTTCCTAATTTAATACCGAGTATTCTACCTGAAGACATGAAAGACAGATGATTCAGATGAAACGATTGCACTTCACCTTAACATATCGACGTACATCTTCATATCTGTTGAAGTGCTTTTACATTGTTACCCTCTTCTGGCAGTATTTCCTGACTAAGGGTAGAATTCCCAAGGCGCATTATAGAACCATAAAGACTGAGATTGCTTTCCCCCTTCAGTTTTGGGAATACTCCCAACTTTCAAAAAAGTTTGTGAAGTACATCTTTTTCTAAAATAATATAAACAAATCCCGTATTTTTAAGCTATGCAAAAAGGTCAGTTAAATTATAGGGAAAACATATATTTTTGTTAATGAAAGCCAGAAAAAAAGAACAGAACCTAAGAAAGAAAGGTTTTTTAAGCATAGGCACAGCATTGATTAGTGCAATTAATACTATGGAATATCAAGAGACTAAAAGAGTAACACAATGTTTATTCTACATGATCTGAAAATTGCTGCCATGACCTCTCTCTAGAAGTACAATATGAAGTGCTGTTATATGTTGAAGGCCTAATATGTAAGGAACTGCTAATGTTTTACCTTCTTGCTGTTCAGATGAAGGTAATAGACATCAGATTCTAAAAGATGCAAAGCACAAAGGAAAGAAAAGGCAGCATCTAGGAGCAAAGAAAGAGGGGACAAAGATGTTAGTGCGACAGAGAGACACTAATGACTTCAGAAGGTGACCCTTCAAATGAGGTTTCTCCATTAAAATGAATATCTTAAATTACTTCAGGTGTTGTCAAAATTAGTATGTGAAAATATTTGCTGTTTCCAAAATGGCACATAATGGAAAAACATTTACGTAGTAGCAATCACTTTTAATAAATATTTAATGTTAATGTAGGATTGAGTAGTTCAAGTTGCATGTTGATCAGCACTGGACATGATTACTTGGTCCCTAATTATTACCTGGTACAATTTCTTTGTACTGGCATGAGAAAAATTAGTAAGGTTTCTCTTTAAACATGATAAAGAACAGCATGATTTCTGTTTCAAAGATTTGTTGTGACTTTTTAACAGGGAAAAAAATCCTGTGTCCCTAAACTATATTAAGTAGCACAAAACCTAGATTTGGATTAAGGTATTTTATTAGTAGACAGATACATCATTTTCAACCACATTTAAACACATATTTTGCTAATGAGTGCACCTCTGTAGAGGTGCCCATCCATCATTCCTGTTATGTTAAACAGCATCAATATTTCAGTAATTTCCATTCATTTAAACAAAATTTAAAAGTTGAAGTCCAGCTTAGCACTGACTTATTAAAAAAAAACAAAACTAAAACTATTTGACCTAGCCATGCACATCATAAGCCACAATGTGGAGTAATACAAATACAACGATATGGAAGTTTCTTGGTGAAAACCTTGCCTTAAATAAGCAGCTACACAGCAAAACAATATCTATGAGGCCAAGATTTCTACCTGATCCTGGAAAATAGCCACTCAAGTGGGATCACAAGTAATTACCATTCAAGCTACACACCTGGAATCTACTTGGTAGGCCTGGTAGGGTTAGAAGAGTAATATATAGAAGTCATTGCCAAAGCAAGCTTGTGCTTGTTAAAGCTTACTTTTATCTTTGATCTACACATGTACAAGTATTCCAGTCTCAAGTGTACAAGTACCTAGTAAAATCTGGACCAGTATGTCTGGCATACTTTAAGCACCATCCTTTACGTTTACACACACACACACACACACCTGTCCTCATGCTTTGTGGACAAACAACTAATGCCTAATTTGAGTATTTTGCTTTGCTTATGATACATTATCAAATAGTTTGCAGATGCATTCATAAGAGGTCAACTTACTATTCCATATATGAATTCTTCTCCTCCTCCATTTTCATATATCCTTTTCTGCTTTTTTCCCCGTTATCTGTGTCTTGTGGGCTCTGGCCTTTACTTTTTAATAACTGTTGTTGTAATGCCACCTTACCCATTCTCCGTTTCCAAAGAAAACAAGCGTTTTCAAATTCAAGGGAAAAATAAGACAAGTGACAATATCTCACCCTGAGATGATACAGCACCACTCCTGTGCTGAGGATATCATCATCCATGGCCATTAGATGAGGTAAACTAGAATCTATTGTTACTCCAGCTTTTTCTTTGTTGATGTCCACACTGTATTCTTCCATGATGGCTTTCCTGTCTGTCCACTTACTTGTCCAGTCTTTGGTCAATTGCTCAATCTTAAAGAATAGGAGAGGAAACTGTTTCACTTACTAAGCAGGTTAATTTTTCTCATACATAAATTTCGTCAGAAAGAACAGCATTTTTTTCCAGTTATTGAATGCAAAATTCTTTCACCAGTTGCAATGCAGGTGTATTTCTAATTGCAGTACATTTCTGTGGCAATAAAAAATCGGGTAAAAACTAGTACTACCACCTAGTGAAGCAGGTTTAATCTATTGAAGACTCATTCCCAAAATGTCAGAAAGATATATGACCATGCTAATTAGTTATTTTGCCTGTCTTTAAGCAAAACTTAAAATTAAGATCTCCAAAACCTTTCCAGGTCATCAGTGATGAAATCTTCTTAGTAATTTGGTGACTCTGCAATAATTTCCTTTAAATAAATTGGAGGAGTTTAATCTTTGAAGAGAGAGGCTCTGTATAATGAATTACTGTGATATATTGAGACAGCTTTCAAACAAGAAGTAGATTGTGCAGACTTAGTGATATGCAATGGACAGTATCCCATTAAGGACAGGAGACTTTCATCACAAATTGGTAGAGAGCACCCAACATGCATTAAGGACGGCTGTTCCCTGCATATTCAGAGCAACCAGGAAAGGATTAGAACAAAAACATTTTCACTGTGGTATCAGAACTATGGCAATGCTATCCTCCCTGGTCCAGTGAAACAGGAGAGAGTTACAGTATCAAATAGATCATACACACCTTCATTTCATTCTGAAGAACCAGCTCGGTCAGATTTCCGTCCCTGTCATCACTCCAAGAAGGACTGGAATTCCTCTGTACAAACAACAGCCACCAAGATCTACATGTTAGTTTCCTTATTCACAACTGGCAGGCATGTTCTTTCACTCACTCTCCAGGATTTCAAGGAGATGAACCCAGGAGAAGGAAAGACAAAATACACAGACATTTGACGCTGCCTTCTAGCATCTAGCCTACACCTCTCTAGCTATTGCATGCAAGTTTTTGTGAAGAACTGATGAAAGAGCATTAACAGAGAGATACTCCGTGTAAATAAATCCCGGAATGTAGTTCCAGTCTCTCCCAGCAAAACATGCTCTCCATGGCATGGAAAACCAAGACGCTATTATTATTATTATAAAGAAGAAAAACACAGAGTGTCAGCTGTATTGTGAGGGCTCACAGATGTTCACAACTTCTTTTGGGGGACAGAGCATACAGGTAGGGTGAAACCTCCAAAATACTGTTGAGGTCTACTAGTTCACTTTTTTGGGAAAGACGATTGTAACAAGTCTGGCAGGGAAATTACAGCAACGATTAATATTTTGTACTCTCTTGGTGCTTCCATATCCCTACAAATAAAATATTTCTATTTCACAGTATTTCTGGACAACAAAACCATCTGACTCCATGAAAGATAGACAAGGAAATCCTTCCTAATCATTACACAACTGCTTATACTTCAGGATTATCAGTATAATGCCAGAAAAAGGAGAAATGACAGAAATGCAGTTAGCCTTACAATCATCGTGAAATCACTCAGAGAACAGTTTAATTTCCCTCCAGTTACAATAAACATGGAAAGATAAACAGATAAGACAAAAATAAGCTACTGTAGCTACCTAAAGCACCATTAGAGCTCCAGCTGGAAAGTGTTCCTACGTACCAGTTCAAAGCTCATCAGCATAGTTTTCAACCTATCAATTTCTTCTCGCAGTTCTCTGATCAGTTTTACATTTGCATCCTGAAATATTGAGACACAGATGTTGGAAAAATCATTCTTTAAAAAATTCTAGCTAAAGAAATCAATGCAGAGCTGTTTCAAGAGCCAGGAGGAGAGGAGAACAGGCACACTCACAGCAGTACTCCTTGCTCCACTCTGCCAGGCCCCTGGGATATACTGCCTAGGAACAGGTAGTTCCCATCTTTGCTATGTTCTCTTTTCCCACAAACTTTTTTCATCTCTTTTCTGAACACAGACCTACCATAGTATTTGTTCCCATCATGATAATAGCTGGATACATCACTACTTTTAAGGATTTAGCTTCAAAATAGTCCCATCAGGTCAGAAAAATGCTGTTATTTCTGTCATGCAGAAGAGAAAATCAGGCTAGAGGAGACTAAGTCAGAATGTCACCCACCGTCATATTAAAAGCCCTTGCAGCTGATACATAAAGCATTTCCTGCCTGCTTGCGTGGAGGCATTTATGTCACTTTCAGAGTAAGCATCTCTGCACAGGCAGGTTCTGGAAACCAGCTTTTTGCAGCCAGTTCAGGGAAACTCTTGAGTCAATAGTCAACTTTCTCTGGGCTGCCAGTGACAGTTTGGCTCAGGTCAATTTGCCGTGAGGGGAAGAAGGCAGCTAGCTGAAGGGATGGAGTTAAGGGTCTAGCATGGGCTGTGCAAGGGAGTGATGGGCACACAAGTTGGGAGGCTGAGAGGCTCTGTGTAACAAGAGGCTAACCCAGGAGGACTTTGTTTACTTGCCTATGGCCTGTCACAGAGTTGAGAACTGCTGCCACCAAAACCAACCACGCTATTGCTGCCACTAGTGATGTCTAAAAACTAGTTCTAGGCACTGGTAATACGGATGCAAATTAAATTTGGGAAACCTTGGATTAGATGGGTTTCCTTCTGTCCAAGATTTAACAGAGTATCGTTAGGAAAGCAAATAAATGAAGTACATATCTAAGATTCTATCCTTTTATCTACAGATAAAATCTTGATACACCCAGGCCAAATCACAAAAGAACACTACTAAAGTTGTGAAGTCAACTGCTCAAAGATTAGGAAATGCTGGAATCAAGATTTTGAAACCTTAATTCAGTCTCCTTAAATGGATACTCTGTGATTCAGTCCTTAAATTACGTGATCACTGTAGGATGGCAGCCTCATGCAGAATGCCAGGTGAAGAATGATCAGTTAAAGAGCAGCAATTCAAGAGTTTTATATTTCTAGCACCTGTGATCGTAGATCTTGATTATTATGTGCTATTTGAATTTTGCTGTGAAGAGGCAGAATTATGCGTTTCCCCATGGATTTTTTTATGCCAGTTCTCATCACTATAGTCTCTAAAATCTCCAGAACTGCTAATCAAGCTGTTTTAACAGCCTGTCTTTGATTGGGAGAGTTTACGTTTTTCCTGTTTGATAAATGTGGCCTGGGGGTAAGGGTGGAAAAGGAGGAACAAGCACACATTGAAAGTTTGCTTTAAGCATCTGGACTAGCACTGAACAAGAATGCTGTAAGCAGGGGCAGTGACAGAATCCAGTCCTCCAAGGCAGCATCAGACTCTCCCCTTAATAGCTTGCCACCCTTTAACTTGTGCACCCTGTGAAGGACCCCTGCACAATCAAACAGATGAATCTGCCATACAGTCAGAGTTCATACCTGGAACAGACCTATTTTATGCAATGAATGAAGCTGGGGTTCTGTGGCAAAAATTGTTCCCATGTATTTAAAGGCTTCATCACTTTGTGTACTGAAAAGTCGACAAATTGAGACTACATAGGCTACCTTAGGCCTGGCATATTAACTTTTGAATTCTTGAGTTTGCAACCTTAACAGAGTTCATTTAACATGCCAAAAGGAAGGGTCGCAAGGGTTATGCACTTATAGTTACAGGTTAAATAGTAACAAATAATCCTACCAGATCTGTAACTCTGACAATATTTACGATAAAGATATAGGGTAAACATACATGTCATAATTCAAAGGGAAGGAGGATTGAAACTCAATGAACAGAGATGAAGAATGTAAAATAGGTGTGAAATTCTAAATGGTTTAAGCTGCAAGGGATCAAAGAAATTATTTCTGTAATACCCAGGCTCCTTTTTAGCTGTCATTAACATGGGAAAGAGAGGTATGAATTTTATTCAGAGAGCAGATATACTGAATAAACCTTAAATAATACACACAACAAACCCAAACAAGAATGAAAAGCAGAACTCAAGGCCTCACCTCATTCACTCTGGGCTTGTTAATAATATTTTTGGCTTTTGAAGCATATCTCAAGGTACTCATGGTCTCGTTGTAGCTGGAGCTGGCAGGAGAGATAGCTACAGACAGAAAACAAATAGAAAAGAAACACTGTTTTAAAAGGTAATCAGTTTAACCCATCACTTTTCAAAAACAAGCGTTTTTTTAGTCTTGCTTCTTTAAAAAACAAAATCAAAAATATCCTTAGGGATATTTCATCAAGCTCACAGACAATGTCTTCTCAAGATTGTATTTATAACTGAATAAATCACTTTAAATCAACGCTATGACCTTGGAAAGACTTAACTTGGAAAGCTTAACTTCATGCACGATCAGCACGCCTTTTCATTTCCTTGAGTATCCTATGAAGTATTTATGAAAATCTTTACAAGGACAGATTCTAAGTGATATAGCTGTCTCCTCACTGCAGTAGAGATGTATTTTAAGGGGGTAATGTCGTGCAAAATGTTAACAATGAATAGAAACCAAACTCACTGGCAATCATAATGGTCTTGGAGTTGCCCCCCAGACTGTCCTTCAGAAGCCAGGTGAGGATCGAGTCACGATATGGGATGTAAGCCGGTCGCCTGGTCCCATTGGCACTGCCTGCGGAAGGACTGTCCGCATGACTGCTCTCCCCTTCACTTGTTATGGTGTTTATGCTCTGGCAGCTGCTGAACATCTGTGAATTTTGTGCTGAAGGAGAAACACCACAGAGCTCAGGAAAGGGGTTATCTTTTTCTGTCATGGCTATTTAATTTTCTTAGATGTCATTACAGTTTATGAAGATGCCATGCAGCTGTTCTGTTCAGCTTTTTGTTGTAAATATAGATAAACATTAAGACACAGCACATGGTGAGCGAGTCCTATGCTTTTATCACTATCCTTCAATATAAAGAACTACTGTACTTACCTAAAGTGGAGATGACAATTCCAAGTGTAACCAATGACTTGTTAATATTGGCACCTTCGGTAATTCGATCTTTACAGTAACTGGGATCAGCTCTTTCGCTGTAGCACACAAGCATGGAAAAGACAATGCAAACCAAACAAAAATGCTTAATTATTAACATACAATCAATATGAAAACATTATGTATGCTGACATACAAGAAAACAGAAATTGCAAGCTTTGCAATTAAAAAAATATATGGTTTGAATACTTTACATTGCTCTGTGGTTCAGAAAATCCAAACTGGCAAAAATCCATTGGCGCAAACTACTGTTAAAGACCCATCAAAACATAAATTCAGGCCTGAACTGGGCAACCCAATCATAGTGGTTCTGAATTAAAAAAAAACCAACATACATTTCACAACTCTGCAAGGGTAAACTGGCTCAGTGCAAAAGTCTGTATATCCCCTCTACTGCTTTCTCTGCTCAGACATGCATGGCAATTTACGTTCTTGAGAAAGAAAAACATCCAGTTCTCCAACTGTTCTATAACTCTTCAGCACAACTTCCATCTTTCTGTTTTCTGTCACATGCAGCATAACCACATGTTCCTCACTGAAATGCATAGCTAAGATCAGAGACTTAGGAACTTTTGGAACGTGAACAACATAAGCAGTAAGATACGACTATTTTCTCCCGCCCATGCTAGGCAGCCATGAGGAATACATTCCTTTTTTTTCTCTCTCTTTTCAAGCTCAGACTCAGTAATTCCACTAATAGCTACTGGAAAAGCCACTTAGTAAGAATACAGGGTTGAATGGAATTACCTTAGATGTATGCAACAGCACAGTATTGGATCTGAGGACCCAGGAATTCCCTTCCCCAATGAAATCCAATACCCAATACAGAAGAACAGATGACAGAGACAATATTAGCTCAATATTCCTTGTTACTGTATACAAAAGTCAGGTTTATTGTTAGTTTAATGAAGTTTTAAAATATTAAATTTCATTTTTTAAGGCAGTACTACCAGCATCTTCAGAGAAAATTACCTTTTTGCCCCTCAGTATATTATTACCTGCCTGCAAGGTCCACTAAGTTGATCTTGCTTGCAATTTCAGAGGGGAGATTGTTCTCCAATATAGCCTGAAAAGAAAAATATAAATAAGGAAGATTTTTCCTCTTAATTAATTAATGAAAATAAAACAGATGTGCTCTTTTGTCTGAAACTGAGTTGAACATATGACTATCACTGCCTTTCTTTGTGACCTTGACCCACTGACTATGTTCAAACCATTAACTCAACAGCTTTCTCACCCGACAGAGAAACTACCCTCTTATGCTGATTTCCTCTTGAAAAAAAACCTTTACTGCCTAGCGACTGTGAAAGGCTTTCTTGTAGATCTTGCAGAGTTATTTTCCACTAATGTATTCCAAAGGTCTTTTGTGAAACTAGTGAAAAATATCCCAAAATGTTCTGTGATTACAGGATGTTAGAAGTGTGAGATAGAAAAGGTCTATTGGATCACTGAACGACTTCCCTGCCAGGGAAGGATATAATTCCTCCGGAGAAAGGGTGCATTGTCTCTGGGAGAGTACTGGATGCCAAATGCTAAAGAGATGAGCACATCTGAAAAGCTGGGCAGATACAAAATTTTGGTAAGTGTTAAACTAATGCTATACTTCAATTAAGGATCCTAAACAAGTGTGACAAAACATAACTTCAAACATATTCACACATAATTTTCACAGCATCCTAGAAGGGGTACTGCATTTCAAAGGGCTGATTAAAACTTTAAACATTCCTTTTTACAGTGAGTCTTTGGCATCACTTCTGACTATAAGCTTGCATAAAGCAACAAGAATACTTGAACAAGAAACACTCAACACATCAGGTGGCAGACAAAGTGTAACACATCTGCAGTGTGATCCAAAGGAAGTAAGTAACAGCTTCCACCAACATTATTACAAACAGCACAAAACAGTGACAAGTAAACAATGCACAACACATTGAACAAAGCGTTTTGAGAGTGAAGAGAAAAGGAAGCTGGATTATTTTTAGCTAACCTGAGTGTAGTGGATGGTGAAGATAGCATGGGATCTGCTGCTGGCATTGTGAATATGTGTAGCTGCTGTGATTCTAGAAAGAAGAACAAACCATTCAATTACAAAGGCTTATTTCCCTGTATTCAGGGAAAGCAAAAATAACAAATACATCAGATAAATGAAGATGAAGGAATGTGAAACTTGGAGAATATGGTAGGCTGTATTCTTGGATCTGATCACAGAGTGTTTGGCAGAGGACCTGGAAGGATGGAAACCAATGGTCAATTAGAGGTGTTTTTGTCCACCAGCAACAGTCTGAAGAAATATCTTAAAGCAGCCTTACAGCACAGGTGTAAGGTGTTGCGTAAGGGTAGAACACAGCAGAGAAGTACAGCCAGCTCACCCCCAACACCACTGAATGTACTGGCCCAGTACATTTTCTCCATCTTGTTCCCATTTTCATTTCTTGGCACTTCAAAGGGTCCAAAAAGCTTCATACACCACTTCTGGGGCTCCCTTCTGTCACAGGGCTGATACAGTAGTTTTACACTGTTAGAGGAGTCCACTGAGATTAGCCAGTCTACCCGTATGAGTACCAAATGAATACTATAATTCACTCGTGTAGCACTTGCTTGGCTTTGCCACGTGAGCAGACCAGTCATCCGCCTCCAGCCCTCTGACCCATTGCACTCTGGCTAGCAGGTACCAGGCATAGGAGGAGAAGGAGCAGCAGCACTCTCCCACTGTCTCTGTAGCACAAACTTTTGGAAATTCTACTTTCTTTGTTGTTTTGATTAGACAAACCCAAAGAAAGCAGGGTTTTGCCTAGGGCAGAAGCCAGGTCACAGGTCTTTTCCTTTGTCATTCTTGTAGCTTGCCTTGAATATCAGCTATACGTGCAGCCTTTAGCATCAGTTTTGCCAAGCTTACCCTCAACAACAGCAGGCAACTTTAGTAGTGCAGACTACTACGTGGAACCACGGTTTTGTTACGAGCCTAGCTGTCAGAGTACTGCACAGAGCAGTTGCACTACAGAGCAGAGAGCCACAGCTGTGCGTACGCTTGTGAGCGCCTGCTGCAGGAGGCCACAGCCAGGACTCTCCTCCCTATTGCTCTCTGCTTCCTACACCTCCACAGCCGTGTGAGCGGGCACTGCCAAAAGCTACAGCCAGTCTAGTGCATCATGGTTATAAGTGAGCCTAAGCTGAGGAAGCAGGAGAACATGAACTAGTCTCCAGATGTTGGAGGAGGAAGACAAACAATTAAGTAAAGGGCAGAAGACAGAAAACAGCTCTACAGTGGGCAGAGAATATGAGGGAACAGCCCTGAAATTTATAAAGCAAAAGAGAAATAGAAAGTGCTCCAGGATTTGGAGGAGGAAGTGTTGGTACTTGCTTCTCACTTCTGACAATACACAGGGTAATTGGAGGGCAAGTTCACATCTCAGCTACTCACAACCCACGTGAGCATTTTTATGGGAGAATGTATGTGTTAGTTTTTCACATATTCTATTTCATTGCAGCATGTGGCGTATATTTTAATATTTTTAACTGTTCTAATAATATTATCTATATTCATTTGTTGTTTTGCTTTACACAGCACCAGGGCTATGCTTTTGGAAATTTGGAAATTTGTATTTCCTCCATTTTAAAAATTTTATTCTTAAGCATTTGAGACTGAGTCTTGCAAAGCATCAAGAGAAAAAAAAAAATAGCGCTGAGAGTTACAACAAAAATAATGATTGCATGTTGAAAATCGTATTTGTTTATTTTATAATGGACAGGTGCAGCCAGAGCAGGGCTGGAGATGGCCTGATAAAACCAACTGGTAGAAAAAATGCCTTCAGTAAACTCTGTTTGTTGTTAGTACAGGAGCTGCCCTCTCCCCCATGAAAGGCACCACCCATGTTCAAGGGGAGCTTCCCCTCCTATTTTTCCTGTATAGTCAGACCTGGAGCTGTCATGCCCCATCTGCCCCTCTCCTGCCTCCAGCCATATGGGGCAATTGCAACCTGTTCCCCACCTTCTTTATCCCTAAGATCTTGCTGATGTTCATTTGGCATCATTTCCCAGACTGCAGATGTTTTAAATTAGTTTGTTTGCATTTGTAATGTGCTAATAAATACTCTGCAGAATATTTCATAAAAATAAAGACTATATAGGTAAATAGGAGTTTCCCGTATATTCCAAATAAGTTTTTGAAAAGTTACTCAGAAAAAGAAGAACTTGCTTGGTTTCATGCAAGTGACAAAGTTTGAAACTTCAGCATCACAAAAACTTACACACAAAATATTGAACATCTGATTTTGTTTTCTCTACATTTTCTATTTCCTTAGCAATGAGACGACTGTAGGGTTACACTAGTAGACAGACTGGAATTTTGTTGTTGTTCCAAAAAAGTCTCTTCTTACCATAGAGTTGCATCTATTGATCGCTACAAGCAGAAGCAGTAAAACTTAATCCTGCTGTATATTCTATGTTTTTGTGATAATGCAGCTTAGTTTTTATTTACTTCCCAGCATCACTGATATTCTAAAATCTCGACCTCTCTTGTGATAAGACTTAATATCAGTTTTGGAACTGTGATTTGTATTTGGGGGATCCTTTCAAATACAACTCTCTTCCATCACTGTAATAGCAGTTGTATTGATATCCAAGGCTCCCTGTTGAAAATGTAAAAAACTGTCTTGAGTAATGAGAGCTGAAATCATTGGCTTCACCGGTGTGCCAATTCCCACAGCTCTCTC
The DNA here is from genome assembly GCF_000699105.1 of Pygoscelis adeliae. Lineage (NCBI taxonomy): Eukaryota > Metazoa > Chordata > Aves > Sphenisciformes > Spheniscidae > Pygoscelis > Pygoscelis adeliae. Next base: position 2,090,020 of record NW_008824350.1, read on the forward strand.
GTAACAAACGTGCATGATTTGGACTAAGAACTGAAAAAAATACTTACAAAAATTAAAGCAAATAATTATAAAACAAATACTTTTAGATATTAAATAAAAATACACTATCTTTTCAGCAGTTTTAAATCACTAAGTTACACTAACAGCTGAGTTGAAAGCTATACATCTAAAGTGTCATGAGCAAATGGAGGAGAAAAACAGAAGTCTGTTTACAGCAAAATGTTTCCCTGGCATGCATTTTTTATCCCAGAGAGATGATTGAATTTTATGAGTAAGTCAGCATGGGATCAGTTTTGAAGAAACAACTTCATAAGTGGTTGTAGCTCTTATTGTGGATAATATGAGGATACGTAACATCTTATGTGTTATGCACATCACGTGCAGGATCAGCAAATCTGACATCCTGTCAATACAAAGCATTGGCAGCACTGTCAGTAAAATAAACATCAATGAAATCAACACATGGTGTAAGAAGTGTTAAATAAAGATGGAGCTGGTTTGTTTCATAAAATACCTTTTAGCTATTCCTTCTTCTAGAAGTTCTACAACTTGCTTGTAGTCTGTAACTAAATGTTGAGTCAATCCTGCCAATTAAAAAGAGTTAAATGCACATTTTTCTCAGGAAGTTTCAGTCAGTTTACCCAACAATTTACCCAACATCAGGAGCATGTTGGCTATCCCAGTTCTGCTGGGATGCCAGTCTGTTCTACAAGTAGTCTCTCAACTAGAGTAACTATCTTATTTAAAAAAACAAACTGTTTTATTTTTAAAAAATAAAATAAAAAATTGCAGCCCATCCTTCAGATGCGGTGACATCAGTATAAAAAATGCCTTGTACCTTCAAAGTACAGACCTTTTTCCAACTTGTCTGCAGAACAATGATATTTAAAAAACAGTATACCTGAAACTCCATAAGAAATTTTCAGCTATGTCACTGCTACTAATTGGGTACAGATCCTGTAAAGAAGCTTTTTGCCATTGCCTCTGGATAATGGCTCCGCTCACACAACTATCAGAATTAGGAACCAAGCCCTGTGAATATTTACCATTTACTTAACTAGGCTTCAGCCTGCAACACTTAGGAGTCTTCACACTCGTTTCTCCCCAGAGGGCACCCAAATAATGATATGAAACATCTGGCCTTTTCATATCTTCTGCTTTCAGGGGTTTTTTATAATTTGATTTTATTTTTAAGGGGGGGGAAAAACACTGAAAACAGATGAAAGACATACTGCATTGCAGAGCCTGCTGTGTCAGAGTGGTGGTTACGACTAACAGGGCCCCGGTGGAGGGCAGTGTGCTGCTGTGCTGCAGCGGCACTGCCAGTCCCTTGCAAAATGCAAATTCCAGCAGACACACAAAATTAACCTCAACAGGCTTGTATTTCACATAAATCCAGTTTAATACGCCTCGTTTGCATTTTATGGTGATGATTAGTTATCATTTGTACTGCAGTGACTCCTAAAAAAACACCTAAGTTGTGAAGCAAGTCTTTGTCATACAATACCTAGTAAAACACTCCTTTGCAGAATGTTTTATCTCAGAGCTGGAATCTAGGGCTACTTCCTCCCCCTGCACTGATTTAAGTTTGGTTTTTTTATTGCAGGCCACAAAAGTGTGGATGAAGGCAGAGTACTGAAAAATGTGATTTATTTGGATCAAATACTTTATCTACTGCTAGAATGTAAGTCAAGATGAATATAAAATTCAAACAAGACTGAAATAAGTACTTCTGACACTGTTAGAGTCTATCCTTATATGATAACAGCTTGCTTAACTTTAAATGAAAGCAAAGTCTAAGCCAAAGATGAGAATTTATTTTAGTCCTTTAACAACTGATACACATAAGAAAAAAAAAATTTGGATCACCCACACTTTAAAAAAACCCTAACTGTAGTGTGCATGCATGCACACTCGTGTACACACACAAAGTATAGGCTAATTTTCAAACAAAAGCATTTCTTCTGCTCTCTAGTGTCCCTTTACAATACATTAATTCCAGAAGTCATCACTTTTTCCATTTGAGAAAGAGGCCCATTATTTTTCCAACAGCACTGGGATCTTCAAAGCTCAGAATATGGAAACTATCATGTATTGTTTTCCCAGACCCTTTTTCAGGGTCTTATTTAACTGAATAAAAATTAGGTTATAAAATGGAAGCAAGGAAGAAATTCTTACCTACCTACACTTCCATAAGTACTGGAATAGTGAACCTAGCACGGAGTTCAAAACATTTAGTTTTTCAATAAGGTAAATGAAATATTGTAAATGTTGTTTGAAAAGAAATGACAAAGTGTTCTGTTGGCTGCTAGAGAAAGGAAGGTCATTTTCAAGTCCCATAGAAAGTTCAAAAACACTTGCTCATATAGAAATATGCCTTGGAGTTAGAAAGGATCTCCCCAGAAATCTGTCTCAGAGTAACAAAATAGATTGCATCATTTCCTGATTTAAGAGAGGCCGATTCCTTAACAGTTCAACCATCTGTGAGGGAGAAGGTTGAAACGATTCCAACCCAAAGCACTGAAACACTTTCAGCATTTTAAAGGCTACAATCTCACAGCCTTTACGTGGAAAAATGATGGGCTGGAAACTATTCAAAATACTTAGTGTTCAGAGCTGGGACTTCCTGACTGGACTTACAAATGGAAAATGCATTGCCCAGAGCATCTAAGCATCCTTAAAGGGGTTAAGTTTTCTCATTTTCCTCTCTGTCTGTTCTTCATCCAGTGCTAACTGTACTCTGGATACCATTGACACCAACCACACAACTGAAAACAAACGGTACACTGGGGAGCTCCCGATCAAAGTCAGCAAACCTTAACATTTCTAGTGGTTTGCAGGAAGTATGATGCAAATACAGATGCTGGTCCTTGACCTACTGGATCTACGGGAAATAATGGAAAATTTCTGAGCTTTGCTGATGGTCACCATTTTTCTCCCATACAGCAAATTGCCTGGAAGGGGAATACAAAACAAGCTCCCCTTCTAGTAAGCATGCTGATAATTCTGATCTCCGCTATCTAGCTATTGGAAACAATATTCTTGCACTCTGATCCTGCACAGAGAGACTACATAAAAAACTGCCAAAGCCTATTTCAGCACGTTGAAGGCCCTCATTACAGCAATCAGCAGCTGTTGATTGCAGCAACATATTACTGCAGTTGAGAAGGGCATTTTGTGCCAGTGTTGTGAACCACTTCATTTTCTTGAATTAGATGTTATTAAAATCAAGCTGACTGTACTTCTCACGTGCATTCAAAAGACCTCTGGACTTTCTCACTGCTGCTTATTTTTGATGTGAGCTAATGAGTGCAGTTCCAAAAGGACCTTCTTTATTAGTCCCTCTCCCCAAAAGATGTCAGGATTGTCTCAAGTAAAGTAAACTGTTACAGTTCTTAATTGCATAAACTGTACATAAGTGTATTTATTTATTAATACATACTTATATACACATATCTAAAAAAAGAACTATGTCATCTGACTGTTGTCCTAAGTCACTGACTCATCAGCCTGAAATAACTTCTGTTCACATGCTGTCACAACAGCATCTAATTACACCCCATGATGCCTTCAGCAGAGAAATTACTTCATTTTTCATGCATGTGATCAGTTTTTGTAAGAATGCGAATCACATTTATCATTAAAATTAAATTTTTTCTTACAGGCATTAACACAATGATTTTTGGAGGCTGTTATAAGATGCAGAGGGAGAGAATCTTCTAAAATAAAGTATTGATACTGGATTTACAAACGTGGCCAAAGCTGGCAAATATTATTTATGTTAACCTTTTTCCATTATCCTTTCCTCTTATTTTACAAAATCTAATCAATTGGGAACTTTTATGGGATATTTCAGAACTCTAACATAAAATTGTTCAACTTAAAATTTTTAGTTGTGTCTAAGTATAAAATCCTTATTCAAAAGGAGTAAAATTAAATTAACAAACCCCCAAAAACAGAACGGGAAAAGAAGTGACAGATTTGGCCTGGAAGGTTCCAGATGAAGACGAAATAGTGACAAAAGGCAAGCCAGCCCATTGGCAGAAGCTGTAACTTCATTTCCTTTTAAAACAAGGAAACTCCATTATATGCAGCCAAGGAATCACTGGAGATATAAGGCCTGAGAAAAGGGATGGAAATTGCCAAGGAAGGAAGCAGTTTAAAGACCTTTTCTTGTGTGGTGAATGAGCAGCTGCTAAAAGAAAATAATTAGTATCTGTACTCCACCAACAATGAAGTTCTCCGATAACAAGCAGGTAGAAAGAGAATCTTGGAAAGACCTCAATAAAGGCCAAATGTCTATGAATCTGCTTTTCAAAGAATGGTAAGTTTGCCATACTAATGAGGCCATTAATTCATCTATTTTCCAACTCTCCTTAAACAGGATGCTGATGTGCTGGGAAAGCACAGCTGAAATAACCAGAATGCCAGATAGTCCCTTGTGTATAGGACCATGCAAGTTAAACACTTCCCAAGTGCTTATTTCAAATTTTGTGAGGAGGAATTGGTAACAACCATCGGTTGTTAGATGTACTGTGACTGATACTGCAGGTGCCCAGGGAATGAGAGCTGGGAATTCCAGGCTCCATTGAATCATAAGGTCAAGTCACCCTATCTGTTGACACATCTTGGCATAATCTCTGAAGTGGGGATAACAATCCGACGTGTAATGCCATGATAAAGAAAAAGAGAGGGAGAAAAGTGAACCAAGGAGAACGGAAGGAATTTACAAAACAGAGACAAGAACTCTACTTAAAAGCCAGAACAAATCAGTATTTGATCTGTTGTGTGACAGGACCAATAAAATTTGGTGTGGTATGCATTTTGCATACTAAATGCATACCTCCCAGGTGTTACTACCCATTTGGTGGCCAACCAAGCAGTTGCAGAGCCAGTGATACCAGAGGCAACTTTGGAATTCTGCCCACTAGATACAAGGCACACTGAAAAGGAAACATACACATTTACTTTCTAAACAAACTCACTAATTTTTGAAACTTGCATCAGTTTGGAGAAGGCTCTTCCTTCTGATCTCCACTGTAAAGCTACTCTATATGATTTTGCACTGGTGCCCTGATTTTGAGGGACATGCCTCCCTTTGAGGGAGCTAATCAATTTACAAAGTAACAATGGCCAAACTCCAATTTAAAGCTATCTAAGACCCTGAAGTGAAGGCTCCAATCAAAAGTAGAAATGAACTGGAAGTACAAAAAACAATGAGAGAGAAGATAAGAACTAAAATAAGACAGACAACTGAAACTGAAAAAATACATGTGGGGTTTTTTTTCATCTGTTCTTTGTCACCTGATTTGAAAGCTATGATTCATTAGAAAACACAAAGCCACCAGAAGGGCTACTGTTGCAAGCATGAATTAAAAAGTGTGTGTTTCTAATCATATAATGCACCTACATTACCCATCCTGTGCTTTTTCAGTTTAATGAAGGAAAATGAAGCTTATTGGGTTCTCACCTGGGTAATACAGATTTTAATTGCTTCTCATGGCCTGGCCTGCAACAACAAACAGTTGAGTTTATCTACTTTTTAAATTATTATTATTATTTTGTAAATATACTGCTGCCAGGGGCTGAAACAGGTATGGAGGGACCTTAGGCTGGCCTGTACAACCCATTTAGAGCTGATGTTTGTGGATTTCTTGATCAAGTTAAGATTTCTTTAAAACAAAAGAAAGAAAAACACTATGGCTCACACACAACCTATGCTTGGAAAGGGAAATGGAAAAGTGCAGGATATCCAGCCAGTCAGATAACAGAGGCAAAGCTTTCAGTATATTACATGTGTTCATATTACCAAGCAAAATATCTGAGGAAAGTAACTCTTGAAGAGTAGGAACAATTAGGATCACGCCAGGAACATATGCAAAGATACATACAGACCTGATACACATTTACTTGAAATTCTGATGCTAGTTGTGAAGCCTGCCCTCACCTTGAACATATGGTCCTGTTTCAGGGTGTTCTCGGACTCGAAGTGTGTACGGTTTCTTTCGGTCTGATTGTTTTAACAAATCTCGGACACGCTCATTATAGATTTCAAGAAAACTGAAGAGCAAAAAAAAAAAAGATTTTTAAATGCACATGCTTAAAAAAAAAGAGAGAAAGCATATATTTAGACAATGTAACTACCTGAATCTTACATAGATCTTTCATGATAAAGTTAATGAATTCATTTTCATTATCTCTGTTACTGTCTCTTCCCACGCAGTGCACGTAGAAAGAACTCATAGTAGCAAACACCCAAGAAGCAAGAGGCATTCAGTATTTTATTTAAAAATTCATAAAATATGCTTTTTTAACACTAGTGAGTTCAAATTCCCAAATTTCCAAACATAATACATCATTAGATCAATGGGAACAATGATTAAGAATCAAATGTAGGATTATGGCTCAAATTTAAGAGTTAAACAAACAGGAAGTAAATTTTTAATGCACTCCTATTTCAGCTGCCTATACAAAAGTGAACAGACAGCATCCAAAGAACTATACTGAGATAGAAAACTAAAACCAACACTTTCTCATCCTTCCTCTGTGTTCTCCTCCTTGTTCCAAAATTATTATCATCTGAGAAAACAGAAACAAAATAAACTAGTCTTTGCTTTGCTTGATTACAGGAATATGTTGCTGAAAGCATTCATAGCACTGCCTAAAACAATGAGACACTTACCTGACCTTTACTCTGCAAGATGCTGCCTGGTCTGAGTAATCATCCTGCCTTGAAAAGAGGCCCTGCACAAACCAGAAGTTTATGTAAATTTTAAATCCATCAAGAAAATCTAACCACGCAAATGCAAGTGAAATAAAAAATAAGTACCTCACATATACGAGGTGTCAGCCCAATGGATGCCTTCAAATAATAAATAAAAAAATATTAAACCATATACTTGCTATCACTCTTACAAAACTTCTTAAATAAGAGCCAAGTTATAAGAAAAGGACAAAATCATAGTGCAGCATTAAAGTAATGACTGTATGGTAGATTACAACACAAACCACTCTGGAGTATAGTTCAGAACAGCACGGCAATGCTCTACTACTCCAGCTGAAGCATCTTGCACGTGAAACACTGCAGGGACTCACGTGCTGTGTAATGTCCGTTGTCTTAGCTTCAGTGCAAATGCTATTTATAGCAAAAGTCATTTTAGAGCAACTTATACAGTATCGATGAGAAGTTTAGAGGCTTGGGTTAAATCCAAGAGCTGTTTGATGTAAAGATACTGGACATGCCTATGTCAGAGGTGTTGCAGTCTAGATGAAGCCAGTTCAACACTGAAACTACTTTGATTGGTCACGAATATTTTGTTTTTTCTATTTTTATTTCTTTATGCTATGGCATCACAGAGCTTGGAACAGCTTTATGTTCTAGATTTATAAATCTGGTCTCTCAGAAAGAACAGGATATGGGCTGCTAACAGTACCCAAACTAGCCAATTTAAACTTTGCCCAAACAGTCTACATGGCACTGAAGTAACGGTGTGTTTTTATGTGATGAACTGTTCTTCTGACATGAGTGCTCACACTTTAGTGATCGCAGTGCCAACACATCCTGAGAAAGACTCTCAGATTTAGCTGGAATCTGCTTGCTGAATAGCATGAAAGGCTTTTAGAAGGCACACTTGAAATGGTGTTGCGGGGAGAAAGTCCAGGTTCATCAAGTGGACCACTGTGGACAAAAGTTCAGTTTATACCACATGCTTGTTCCTTCCTGGTTTTGAACACTGTTTCACAGTGAATACATGTTAATAAGATCAGATCAAAGCATGATTCCATTGGAGAAAGAAATCACTTTATAAGCCAGACATCTCTTAGAAACACTACAGCTGGAAATTTCCTTGGAAAAAAATAATGATAATTTCAAGATGTGGCCATTCTGAATTGCTAAGATATTTTCAAAATAATGTAATACAAATACCCTAGTTTGTCAGCCATTAACCCCAATTTTAACAATTCTTCAGGCTTTTATGGAGTTAAGCTGGATTTAGAATAAATGAATAGAGAAACAGATCATGATTTAACAAAATCCTATTGCTGATGACTATGGGGAAAATAAAATTTTAAAAATCCAAACTCTTGTCAAAAGCACAAACCATGCCAGAACTCTCTTTTTCTTATCTTCAGGGTTTGAACAAATTTTACCCTTATTTCACCTTAAAAATTGAATCCCATGGGTGTAGGAAATAGTGATTCACTCACACAAACTGTTAAATAAAATTTTTCTTTTTTAGGGGCATGTTTCACCAACAGACAAGAATACAATACCAATACAAGAGTATTTATGGATAGAGATCAAATTGCCTTGTGTTGCAGCAGAACACAGGAAATCCTCAACTGACTCCATCGATCTGAGTACCAAGATTAAAATACACTTTAAGTGGTTCCTGGTAGACATGAATCTTAAAATGTAACAGCTTCTGCAAACACCATTCAAATACATTTCAAAACTGGAAGTGAAGCAAGTACTAGTTTCCACAGGCCAAAGGATAACTTCTGCAACAGACAAATGTCTCAAGTAGATAATGAAGCCTGTTAAAAAAGTATTCCTGTGAATTGTATCCAGTTTTATTTGTGAAAGTAATTTAATTTCAGCATAGCTCAGACTGCCAAAAAATTCTATGAGAATGAATACTTTGTATTATCTCCAGCTATACATTTCTAAAAAACAGAACTATTCAGGGGTATAGATTTTTTTTCTGTCCTCTAACATGGCAATAAGATTCATACATAGTAAGATGAAGGTTATCTAAAATAAATATAATTATATATACAAATATATAATATATATAAATATATTTAAACTACACCATATTTTCTAGTATTTCTAGCTGATGTTATACTATTTGCCTAAATGTAAAGGCTTAACTCTCATTTATATATGTAAATACCAAATAAAACATATATAAGCATTCTGCTCAACAAGCACCATAATCACAGTTTAAAAATAAAGCGATGTTTCTGCTGGACATCCTGCCCTCAACCCTAAGTGTAAAATGAATGGTGTAACTCACAGGTGTTCCCATCATTGTGTAAGTTTTTCCTGAACCTGTCTGTCCATATGCAAAGAGGCAGATGTTGTATCCTCTAAATGCACCCGACAACACAGAAGTGCCAAGATCCTGGAACACCTGTAAAGACCAAAAGAAACAAAACAGTCCATGAATAGTATGCCTCCCTATAAACACTCTGCATTACTTGTGGATCTTGCAGCTTTAATAACTCCATGGGAACAAGGATCTTCACAGTATTTGTCTTTTTGATTTATCAGACACAATGATAAGTGTCCAGCATTCACTTGTTAGATCTTCCTCCAGACGCTGGTATGCCAAGCACGGTGCTGACACCGAGCAGTAGTGTTTAATGGTGCTTCCCTGCCTATCTCTTATTTTATACTTGGATTGTATGAATTCCTGAGGATCTCACCCATCCCAAGTTTTTACAGTCCTCAGCATAAAGACAGAAAGGCATGATCAAGGCTCTTTGACACAATGACATTAATATAAGCATTAGGCATCAGCATTACAGGTCAAAAGCAAAGCAAAGTCTAACCCATAGCCTCCAAGCAGACCTCATTCAAGCAATACTTATATCTGACCCGTCTGGTCAGTAAGTGACACTACCAAAGACTAAATGCTTTCTTTTCTGTTCATGCCACACAAACAGTGATGTATCGCCTTCTGCTCATCGTAACACAGAGCCAGGAACTGTTACCACCAAATCAGTGTCAGCCTCTAGGGGCTTCCAAAGCTTGCACTGGTCCCACTGTGGCTGCAAAAGTTGGACCATCACAGCCAGGCTACCCATACAGCAAGATCTGAACATTCCTTGTGCTCTCCCTGTTCCTTTTTTGGAGACACAGCTGCCCCACATTGTGACCATGTTCTCAGCGCATCAAAGCCTTGCCATAGACCAGCTGAAAGGACACCTGGTAAGGTTTGCTAGGAAATGCATAGTGGATCAAAAGGTTCTGGTAGGCATGCTGCCAACCCCTCAGCACAGCTTTGGCCTTTCAAAAGAAACGTTACAAATATTAATGGTTTTGCCATTCACACAGAAAACTAGCTAGTATATAGAGAGATGCATGCAATTTCAGTGTTTCACTGCTGTGAAATCTCATCCACTGCCAGGTCATTTGCATCTCCAACAGACAGATAAACGTACTAAACCTGATATAAAAATCAATAGTAAAACATATTTCATAGATATCACCACTTTACCTAAACTGCCCAGAAAAGAGATTAAAAATCCTCTCCTAAGACTTTGGTTTTCAGATCATACTTCAACTCAAACTGAGCCAAGATGCTAATTTCTAGCTGAAGAATCAATAGTATTCTCATTCAGCAGAATTTAGCTACCCCTACCCGTATTCGTAAGGGCATGTGGCATGTCAGAGCATCTGCCTCATTAGGATTATCAGATCAAGGAACTTTTCCATTCAAAGAGGAACAGTGAAAATCATAAACAAAACACGTGGACACAAATGTAATAGACAAGGGATAACAGAGACAGTGACAAACTCTCCAGTCACTACTGGACAGGCCATTAAGAAACTGAAGCATAGCTTTGGAGAGGGCCAACCTGGACTTCATGCCAGCTACCAGGGAGACTGGGGGAGTAAATTCAGGTCAGCAACTGAAGTCAACCTTAGGTAATATGTCACCCACATCTATGGTGCCAGCAACTGGAGCAAGTAGGAGTCTAAGTGCCAGCAACTAGAGCGGGACTATGTGTCACAGGGTCTATGTCCCAGCTACTAGGGGGATTGGAGCAGTGTGAGGGTCTCTGTCAGCAGCTGGAGAGGGGACCATGAGTCCCAGGGTCTGTATTCCAGGTGCCAGCTACTGGGGTGGTTGAGGTGAAGCAAATGAGGGTCTCGGCATCAGCACCTGGAGCAGGGAAGCGCTGCCCACAGGGCCTGTGTGTCAGCTACTGGCATGGAAGGTCAGGGGAGGAGAGGGGGCTGGAGTGCTGAGATGCATCAGGGTGGGGGTGTGTAATTTGCTAGCAGACTTCAAACTGGACAAGCTGGTGAGCAGGAGGCCCAGAGTCCAGGCAGGAATATTAAATGGGAGTAGAGCTCGTGCTGATAGTCAAGGGATTCGGGGCAGGGGTGCTTGTGAGTGTATGCACATTTGCTAGTGAGCAGCAAGCTGGGCTATCAGGCAAGTAGAAGACATATAGAGTAGCTAAGAGGGCTCAGGGTCCAGGCAAAGTTATTAGATAGGCAGAAGGCCCATGTTGGTATCTGAGGGATCTGCTCTCCAGATGTGGAGAGCAAAGGTGTGTGTGTTTTCACTATTAAACTTCAATCCTGATCAGTTAGATAGGAAGAAGGGGACGTGGCTGCCTATGCTTGTTTCATGTGTGTTCTGGCAGTGTTATATGTGGGTGTTGTTGAAGGCAGTGCCTTCTGGGACCATCTGTGTAGGCAGCTGCATCAGTGCCCTGCACCCTCTGTCCTTGTCAGTGTTTGTGTTTTTGGCATACACACTGAGACTCACTATTGGTTGAAATTGCAAAGGGGAAAGCAGCTGCCCTGTCCGTCAGTGTGGGATGGAGAGACCTCCAGGTGTCCAGGCACACAGGGCTGGCCTCCAGGGGCTGGGCAAGAGGAATCCCCAGGTCCTGGAGTCCGCGGGAGGCAGTGGCCTTATACATCCCTTAACTGTATCAAGTTTATTATTGGGAACAACTTATCTATGGTCTTGAACAATTAGACCAAAGCCAAAAGTCCAGAATACACACTGAGAACTAGTAATTCACTTGCAGCACATCTGGCTAGTAATTCCTCACCAAGGACGATGTGCCATAAGAAGGTCAACTATTATGGACAGGAAGGAAAAAAAAAGTAATACTTTTAGCAAAATAAATCTATAGCGCGTAGTTGGTGAATGAGTGAGTGAACAAATAACTGACATATTAGCATGATGGTTAAAAGTTATGCTGAAGAGGCCCATTACCACTTTGACCTAATAAATAAACATTGCCCAAATTAAAAAAAATTATCACACAACTTTTACAAATATCAGTACATATAAAGGCATGGATACACATTATTTGCCATCACAGAGGTATAGAATCTGTATAAAGAACCCAGAAGTACACAAAAGGGGCTTAAGAAATGAATGGTAGAGAAGAAAGCTACTGAGAAACACTTGGAAATGTCAATTTTAAGGTGACACTATGGAAGGAAAGTGCATAGTTTAAGAGAAGAGGAGAAGAGGGAAGTTTACCCCCGGGATTTTAATAGCCTGAGCATTAGCATCAAAGGGGACTTAAAAAAGGGCTAGGCAAAAAATTGAAAGACAGCTAAGAAAAAAAAAAAGTAATACTTTTAGCAAAATAAATCTATAGCGCGTAGTTGGTGAATGAGTGAGTGAACAAATAACTGACATATTAGCATGATGGTTAAAAGTTATGCTGAAGAGGCCCATTACCACTTTGACCTAATAAATAAACATTGCCCAAATTAAAAAAAATTATCACACAACTTTTACAAATATCAGTACATATAAAGGCATGGATACACATTATTTGCCATCACAGAGGTATAGAATCTGTATAAAGAACCCAGAAGTACACAAAAGGGGCTTAAGAAATGAATGGTAGAGAAGAAAGCTACTGAGAAACACTTGGAAATGTCAATTTTAAGGTGACACTATGGAAGGAAAGTGCATAGTTTAAGAGAAGAGGAGAAGAGGGAAGTTTACCCCCAGGATTTTAATAGCCTGAGCATTAGCATCAAAGGGGACTTAAAAAAGGGCTAGGCAAAAAATTGAAAGACAGCTAAGAAAGCTACACATTCAAAGTGCCAGGCAAAAGAAAAATGAAAAAACAGAACAACAATTACAAAGCAGTTTCTGAACCTTGTAGGCAAGGAGGAAAAGTTGCATTTGATATGGTAAGGGGAAAAGAAAATTTCTTCCTTCCATCGGCAGAATGGGGTTACCACTAGAAACCTCTCTCAGAGCCGTTACAGAAGTGGTGCTTCTGTTACCCACTTCAGACACAAATGTTTCCCAATTCCACAACCAGAACTGAGAGAAAATTGTTCCTTATAAATTTAGTACATACTGGAAAGTATAAAATAAGATCACAGGCAGCACTTTGTCCATGAGACTTCCTTTCCCAGTTGTGGGAAAATGTAACTGCAAGGATTAGGCTGGGGGTTGGGTTTTCTTGGATGTTGCTTGTAGCAGTGTTTCAACATCTGTTTTTATATCCTTTCATCTATGGGAGCCCCACTTAAAAATAATAATTGAATAAATGTATGAAACTCTGCAGTTAGCCCTGTTGCTTTTATTTTACTTGATCAGTGGGATTCAGTGGGTCTGACTACAATGGGGTTTCTTACATGAAGAAGGTCTGCAGAAATTGGCCCTGAGATCACTTTTACGACATGTTCCGAGTCTTCCATTGCTCCTGATTTACTGTTTTTGTTTTAGTAACCCGATTGCATTTGGCCACATGCAGACAGTATGCAATGCATCCCTATACTGTCCCAGCATAGTTCCTGCTTCTGAACTGAGAGTCACTGTTTGTTCCAGTGATTCAGCGATAGTCATATCAATCTTCTAACTAAAGAGGCAGCCACGGGTTGAGCTGAACAGCACACTACATTTGACCATAAGCATGCCACTGCTTTAGAGCACGGTGATAAACACAGAGCAAGCTACATGCTAAACATGATGATTCTGAAGTTTCTCCTTTCAGTAATACTGATGCACTCCCTCTAGTCTAAGTGAAGAAGGAGGTCAGCTCCATATTTACAACATCATATAACAGATTATACTGTTTTTCTTCAATAAAGATATTTGGGAAAGCATCTGAGCATTAACAGCAGCAATGCAAATCACTGTAACCAATTCTTGGCAGGAGTCATCAATCAGTGCAGGATATAAGTCAAGTTCTTTGACATTGTACAGCCCATAGATCAGTCTCATGAGTTCAGAAATCTGTTTAACTAATTTATTTTACTTTTGCTTGTTGTAAACCAATGTTTACAGTAAATCTGTAACACTGACCCAGGACAAGCCAAGAGCTCACAACTCAAATGAGCATGCAGGCCAATAAAGACTCACCAGTTACACCGAACTGCAACTACTGGCTTTATATGTAATCCCCACCCTCTTGTGTCTCCTGCAATTCCCTCACGGATACTTCAGCACCCCCCACTGCTTCCTGCAATCCTCTTGTGTATCTTCACATCCACTCTCAGCTGTCCTTGATCCAGAGCTGGGACACAAGGTGTACTGCTTTGGGGAAGAAGATATGACTGACCAGTCAGAACATGGGACACTGCCAACTGCTCCAGCAGCTGCCAGCTACTAGTGGAGATGCATACAAGCCTTGCACCAAGTACCACAGACTGATTCTCAGCTCTGGCAGGCCACAAAGAAATTCCCTGTAATTTAAATCTGTGTCATGAACTGCATGTCATACAGCCGTTTAAAAGATGGAAGAATGGCACCCTCTTCCAAATGTCTTTTGTGCTACTGAACAGTCATTGTCTTCCTCCTGCCCACTCTGCCTGCCCCCTGCACCCCAACTTCCAGAACGTCCCTCCTCTCTGCACTCCCGGCTTTTCCACTTTGCTGCTTACTATTCACTTAGATATCAGAATCCTCCAAGACTGCAAAGTAAAATGATCATAACATAATTCTTGAGCCACCTAACCTGTTTGCCTAAGGCCTTCCTCTTAGCATTGTGCTCCCATGTGAATTCTCCAGTGAACACAGCTTTCCCTCAGTAGAGGCACCATTAGGATCTCTTCCCTACCTGGTCAGCACACAAAACTTGTAGGAACCTAATATCAGAGACTGCTACCCCTCCTTCAAATTTGGTTCAGCCTAGCCAGTTTGTTCAAGAATTATTGGGAAACATGGGCCAAAACCAGACAGCCACTGTAAAATTGTATTTCTTCAGAAAATCAGGATAAGAGATTTCAGTTACTACCAATTCAGTAGAGACTAAGATTTCACCACCTAATTTTCCTGTAGATTCTGCTTGCTCTGAACATGCTCCAGCTCACAAGGTGAGGACTTTTTCTCAGAGTCCAAACTGGACTGCCATGGGCCAGGACATCTCTAAGACAGGACACTTAAATTCAGAGCAGAAGAAAGAGAAAGTTCCTTCTGTGTGAGTGGCTCGATGATTTTCAGTAGCTGGGAATGTGAACATAAGGAGGAGGAAAGAATTTGATCTAAATTCAAGAAGACAAGAGCCAGATCTAAAGACTGACGGAAGACTGGGGAACAGCTGGATAAAATAACAACCACTGAGAACCAGTAATACTGAAAGGAAGGAATGAGAAGAGAGTGGGACCGGTAAGAAGCTCTGAATAAGAAGAGGGTGATGGAGTCAAACTGGACAGAGTTAAGGGAGGAAAGGTGGGACTAGTATCCATTGGGAAAAACAAATCAGTGGGAAAAAGATTGAGTTTGGAAGCCAAAGCACAGGAAACCATTGGGTTGGGCTGATACGGAGGACAAAGAACAGGGACAAGTGTGAAAGGCAGACGTTTGTAGATCTGGAATCCAGAGGGTAGGATTTTGGGGCAAACTGAATGGGATTGGAGTCAAGTAGTATAAAGAAAAGGACTAAGAAATGACAGGATGCGTTATGTTGAAGTAATAGGAGCAAGGCGAGTCTGTGCCCACTTCCCTTCAGAGTATCAACACTAAATAAATTCAGGAATTTTGCATGGCTCGTTGTACACAGAAGTGGCCTAAAACCAGCTTGCATACTCCACGTCAGTTTAGAAACCTGTACTTCACATTGTAGAACCTCTTACAACAGGGATAAATGCAGGCTAGAGAAGTATCTTGATTCTATGCTAGTTTCCTCATTAAGAGCTGTTTTTCTTTCTGAAGGCTCATAATGGATCTTTGAGAGTTATTAATTGATCTAAGTATCAGAAAACAAAATCTTCACAAAGTGGCAAGCCTTCAGAATAGCAACACTAGCAATGTCATCTGGACATTGAAGCTGGAATTTAAGAATAACTGCATTTTACTTCTAGCTCTGTTGTTGAAACTTTTGTATGACATTGTGCAACTTATTTAACATTTTAATTGTTCAATTTTCCTACAGATAAAGTAGGAATAATGCTATCCATTAGTAGAAAATTGTGGGATGTTTTCACTAGTGTTCAGAAAACTCCTTGCCATCTTGGCTTAAATTGCTCTGGATGTTCTAACTGTGCAAATTATTGTGCTTGCTCTTTCTCCATATACATTGGACTGTCTGAAAGAAGAACATCTGACACTGAAGTCCCAGTTAAGCAAAGCTTTGTTACATTTACTCTCTATTAAATACAAACAGCTACTCAGACGCTTCAATTCAAATGTTTCGAATCAGTCCTTTTTGAATTGGGCCTTGAGAGAAGACGTATTATTACAAACAAAATTGGGCAACTCTGGAAACAATGCCATAACCCTATGATGATAATGAATGAGAATTTTAAAAATTATTTACTGAAATCCTACTAAAAGCTGATTTGTACTGTTTTGTGTTTATTCTTTCTGGTAAATTACCTTCTCTCCTTTTGTGAAGATAAATTACAATTCATTTTATTGAATATAGTCCCAATTTAGTCAGAAAAGCTTCTCTGTTTTAGTGTACTGCAGAAAAAAAATGGAGAAGTGCAGCACAGCAATGAATTTATGGCTTGTTTAAAAATAAAGGAGAGTAATTGAAATCAAAGCTTTTTCTGTGCTAATATCAGAGACATTAGTCCAAATACCCATCAGCATCAACAGCTGCAGATTATACAAAAAGTACTATAATTAATCATTCTGGACATATGTACTAACATATTTCATGATATAACAAATCCAATAATGGTTTTTGTTGATCATGAGGAAAAGAAAAAAAGGGAAAAAAAAGTATTTTTCTGGGATTCTTCCAAGTCTCACTTTTGAAATGAAACTTCAGGAAGATAAGGTTTTTCAATGAACACAAGTTGGCTATGGCTTCCTGCAGAGAACACGCCATTTGGCCAAGAAGACTATGTCTTCCCTGCACGGCTGCTCTACGTGATTGGCACTGTTCGGTTTGTTCCATGCAAGAATGCTTCTTTCAACAAAGCCTTAACTGGCTTTGCTACGCTGTGTTCCTGCACTTGCCCAGCTGTATCTGGTCCATATCCCATGGTGATCTGTGAAACATCCTAATTTATTATCTGTCAACTGTCCTAATAGTCGAAAAAACATGCCTTTCTGAAGAAGTTATGAGAGGGCATTAAGACAATTGTTATCATTCAAGGTACTTTGCTGGCATGCTCACTACAAAGTGGCCAGGTTCCAGCTTAAATCTAACAAATCCTGAATCATACAAGTTAGTCCTCATTACAGGACTTTCAGCACAGATGAGAGAAAGGAAAAGGTTTGGTTTAAAATGTAGCTAAAATGTCCTAATCGTGCAGCTCAGGCATACCAAAATGCTGTCCAAGTTGTTGCAATATGAACATATTTGGGGTTGAAACTGGTTTATATTAGATAAGAATCATCTGTTTCAAGTATAACAGATCACTTAAACATTTCAAAACCTATTTCAATGCTCCATTAGAAGACATAAGAAATACTTCAGAGTCTCTAAATATTTGCAGAACAGGTAAGTTAAGCTGCTCACTGTGAAATCTTACATAAGAAGTTGTACAGTTGTGTAACTGTATGTATATGCTTATAGAAAGTTTTCAACAGGAATCCTGCCCTTAAGAAACCATAGTGGACCGTATAAAAAAGAAGACTTAAGTATATATTAAGGCACAAGGCTTACCAACTCTTAAGCAGCAACCTAAGTCTTATGACTCAGTCCTAACTCAGACAAAGAATCACAGAACTTAATTTCTGAAAATTACAGTATTAGTAATTTGCCCTTGTCCATACTAGAAAACCAGACCATTTTAACTGAATTGTGTTTTTTAAAAACAATTTAAGGTTTACAGATTTATGCACCAGGGAGGCTACTTCTACTATCATTCAGTTAAAAATATAATTATATTCAGTTTGATCTTACCTGTTTTCTTGATGATTTTTTGAAACCATTTGTACAATTCATATGCTTATACACTTTAAACACATATAAACTTTTTTAATCCTCTTTGGTTATACTACCAGACTGAAATATAAATTGCACTTGGACACATCAGATATGCAATTGCTACTCAGATGAAGTTCAGAGCCTTGGGCAGTACAAGTGCAAGCTGCAACAGTTAATGCGGAAAACTTGGAGGATCCTGGCCCAACAGTGCGGAAGGACCTTGTGATCATCAATGGCTTGAACTGTTACACCATCTTTCTGAAGCAGAGAAATGATTTCCTAAATGCATAGCCAGTGCAGTGGAGTACTGGTGACTTGCTCAACGTCTTTCTCCTCTTTCTGTCTTTCCCTCTCCCTCAATTAGCATAATTTCTCTTCAGCAAGCTGTTTCAACAAACCTCCAGTGCAAAATCTTGTAGTCTTACAAAATTCCACATCACGCAAGGAAAACTACTGTTCTAGTAAAGAATAACAGACTCAAATCAAATGGCCCATAAGCCTGGTGTTGCTGTTAACAGCCCTGACAAATGCCTTTAAGTGTCTATTAGGTGGTAGACTATTTAATTACAAAAAGTTAAATTCCTTGCCTCCCTCTTCAAATAAATTAATTTTTCAAATTAAAAAAGTTTTAAAATCATTTTAGGATTCTATTCTCATTCAAAGTTGTTTTAAAGACAAAAAAAAGTCACTCTTAAAAGTTTATGTATCTCAAGTCCAGCACCTTAAGTCTGGAATCACAAGGTCAAATTTACCATTGGCAATCATGCCGAAGCGAATGCTTCTGCGTGGGATAAGTGTGCCTGCTTCCCATCAATTTATGCTGCTTTCCTTTTTCTCCTCTGATTTGCACACCAGCTTTTTTAATTTGGTCACTACGTATTACCTGTGAGCATCAACAGGATATTTTTAGTCAATTCTAATACATACTGTTTAGACCCGGATTGTGGAACTTTGAAGATACAAACAGAAATACTTCAGATGAAGTCTCACTACAGTGTATGTTTTCCAAATATTTATGTGAGCAACAGATTCTGAGGCCATCTAAATCCTAAAACTTCAGTTTCATATAACCAAATAAATATATCAAAGACAAAAGAATTTGCATAAGGCATATAAGCAAAATATTAAAATGAGAACAAATTCAGGTTCTAATTGCTGTTATGTCGGGAAATTTAAAAAAAAGTAGACATTTAGTACAGCCTAATTATCACTATTGAGTTAATCCTATTTAAAATTAAAAGCTAGAAACATTGACTATATATTTTCTTTGGAATCCAAATGTATTAGAGGTCAAATGAATGTGCCACTCTGCAAACAACCTCTGAAACCCTACTGGAAGTGAAAATCATGAAATGCAAACTGCAGTCAGCTTGAAACACAAAGTTAAACCACACCAAAAACTTGCAGTTTGTATCAGGTCACCCTTGATAAGAAAATCTGGATTTACCACCCATTTCAAAAGAAAATACAAATTAATAAAACAGAACAAACTGCGACACGTTTTTTGGTTGTTTTTTCAAAAATACTTGAGAATGTTAACCTTTCCACACAGACAATTTTTGAAATGACATATGAATAACATTAATTGGAAATGTACCTTGCATTACTAAGATACAAAAATTGAAGGAGTCCAGGAGATTTCAATGAAAGCATACCATCCATCCAAAGTATAAAAACAGTTTCACAACACTGAAATAGTAAAACTCTCCCTTTTTAAAAATTGGGAGTACGCTTTGCAAATAGATTTGTGGGTAATAAGCAAAACAACCTTTTTCACTACTAGGAGATTTATAACAGGGAAGCGATATTCTATTCTGACGCTTTCCCATTTGAACAGCAGAATCAGAAATCTTCTGAAGCTAAAAACCTCAGCTCTCTCTTTTGCTGGCTTGAAAGTCAAAATTTATAGTGGCTTTTCTACATCTTTCTTAAACAATGAGTTGTCAAGATACTGAAAAATATCCTATTTATTAGCCTGAGATTATATCACATTTTACCACATTAGACCTGCATGCCTGTGTATAAATACATATAACAGACAGATGACTATGTTTTTTTCTGGAATGAAAACACATATCTTTTTGCGCTAGTGCCAAGAAGAAATAAAATATGGCGTGGAGCACATTCAGTCAGACACCATAAGCGACAGACATTTATTATTAACAGTGATGGTTTGGGACTTTGTTATTTTACATTGAAGTCTTTGCTTGGATATTAAAAGTGTGAAGTTTTTTTGTTTTAAACTCTTCTTTTCAAGCCTTTTTTCTCTTTTATATTCCTTCATCTCTTAGTTACTATCAAACCAATGGCCTTTGGATAACCCCTGTAATCTATAACCTTTCTATGTGTCACACACAAAGACAGACAGAAGTGTGTTGACTGTTAGTGTTTCTTTTGATCCTAACAAAAAGTTTGAGGTAATTAAACTCTCCTTTTATGCATATGATTCAAACTAATGCTATTGACTACTGTAACACAAGGCTCAGTTAATATCAGGATCTTTGACTTTTCATTGAATTACTATGCATTGAATGGATATACAACTAGGACAGCTCATGACAGCAAATATATATTTTACATTGTAACCGCAATGGGCTCTCTTTATTCTGTGATAATGTCCCTCTAATAGTAATAAATACTTTAATTTTGAAGGTAACGGGGGCAATTCTATCAGAAATGAAGTTTGGGCAATACAAATTTCAGGAGTATAAAACTTCATTTTCTTAATCCAATCAGAACCTGAATTGCAGAAGGAAACAAGAAGCAGTTGTTTTAAACTACAGTAAATTGTCTGTTATGCTTTGGGGTTTAATAATTTGGGAAACTGAAAGTTTTCCCAAGTCACTCAAGCCAAGTCTCAGAGCAACATGGGGGAAAAAAAATCCAGTAAACCTCCAGGGACAGCGTGTAACGCCAAGTTTGCAAATTTAAGGGAACAATATTGATAAATAAGGGGGGGTTGGTTTGTTTTTTTTTTAACCCTGAATAATTCCTGGTAAATAATACTTAGACTACAATGACCAGGCTAGGACCAACTCTGACAGGAGCAGAGATGAAAGGAGAAGAAAGCGGAAAGAGTAGAAGAGAGGGAGCTACAACTTTTAGGAGTAACAAACTAATAGAATAGTTTATCACATCCTATTTGTACGGTAACTGTTTTCTTATTTGCAAGTGCCTGAAACGTTCAATATTTAATATCATCATTAGGAAACTAAACTAATCTTGGAAACTTCAGAAATTTCAAGGGAGTTTATTTGGCCAAGGCAAAAAAACAGACAAGAACAAAAACTTATGGCAATTTTTTTTAAGTTTTTGAATAAATAAAATTGCTACTTGTTACAGGCACAGTCCACAAACATCAATATCAAAAAACAACTCACTAAAAGCAAACCACTTGTACTGTAAAACATTAGGCTGAAGTTAGAATACTAAGATGAATTCCCACAGGTTAATAACTGGGACCAAAACCAAAAGAAAATTATCTTCTTGCATTTAAATTTAAGCACAATTTAAAAATAGCCTTTAAAATACCACTGATTTAATGAAAGAGGAAAAGACTGAACTTAGGACATACGGCCAACAGCTGCTTTTCACCATAGAACCAACAAATTACTTTAAAATGCTGAAAAAACTCAACAACTCAATTTCCATTAAAGATTTGCCATGCAAACAAGAAAACAGAAAAATGCTTTATCAGTAGATAGAAAGCTTCAGCGCATCAAGACAATTGCAGCACACCCAGGTACAAAATGAACTTACTATAAAAAAGGTGCTATTAATTACTATACAAACAAAATTGCTCTCAACCGATAGGTCAGGACAGTTTAAGCAACTGCATAAAAGGCTCAGTCCTGCAGTATCTATTTGCCACCATCTCCACTATGAACTACAGATAGGCAGTATCTCATACTTGGTGTGTTTTCCTTACAGGATTCTGCTCCCCTCAAGCTGTTACTGTTTGGGTTATGACCAAATTCTGTTTAATTGAATTGCTGCTACATCTCAGATACAGTATCCAAGACTTGGATTTAAGGTGAAAAAATATTTCATGAAATAGAATTACACAGAACTAAATGCTTCCTGCCAAAATAATGAAAGCTGCCACTCCAAAACCTTCACAAAACCCCAAAGGTTAATTTAAATAAAAAAGGAGTCTGCAAGGAAGACGCAAGAGGATGCAAGGAAGGAAAACCTGAAAACAAATCTAGGGGTTTGTTCCAATAATGCACGGCTTTTTCTGCACGTGTTTTCTCTTAAAGAATATTAAACAAATGTCAGCTGAAGGGCTTTCTGTACATGGCCAGAGAAAACACAAGCAAAGGGAAGTGCATTATGCTGATCAGCTGCACTGAACCCTTCACTGTGACATTAGGATTACTTCAGCAACATTACTTTTTGGTTTGAATGGGATAAAGGAGGGGGAAAAAAAAAGGCATTGGTTGGTTAGTTTGGGAACATTTCTTCTCTCTTGTTAAGAGGCCGCAGCTTCACAGCTAGGATTACTTCTTTTCCTTCTCTCTATCCAGCCTTTTCAGTTTCTTTTCCCAGTCAGACCGGAGGCAGGGGAGTGAAAGGAACAGCTTCTCTCCAGCTCAAGAAGCTTGGCCCGTGGCAGAGGCATTTGCACCACAACTTGAGAGACAGTTCAATTCTTGGCTCTGCCAACAGACTTCCCGCGTGTCCTTAAATCCCTTTGTGCTTTAATTCTCCCTGTGAGAGACAACAATGATTTCTTTGTTTATCTTATCAGCTGTAATTTTTTTCCAGTGGAAAAAACTGTCTGCTCTGTGTGATAATGTACCTTCTTACACTATATTTAACAGCATGAAAGTTCAATCTTGATTAAGGTATTTAGGTGGAATTGTAAAATACTAGAAGTCAAAGATAACATATGACAAATATATATTGTTCCTCTGGGGGACAGGAGGGAGAATATGAGAAACACTGACTAGGCTGAGTGGTAGCTTCATATTCCTGCCATTTTATCACTAAATTATACAATCATGAAAATACACCTTATCTGCTCATCAAAAATCTATCTCATTTTGAAAAAGAAAAAACTCTGTGCTTATCACATCAATCTAATTTATAGATGTTCTGATAGAAATCTTGACCGTTTAAAAGTGCTAAAGTGCTCCATCACCAAGGGCACAACTCTACCCTCTTTTTTTTTTTTTCTTTTCTTTTTATTAAATTGCTGGTATTCTACTGTAAACATCAACCTGAAAGATCAAATACCCATTGCAAAAATACCACCTGGTATTTTCATCTACATGTACAAAACCACATTCTTCTCAGATCCCTCTTTTCCTGCCCACAATAGGGATTCCTATTGTGTCATCACTGGATTATGGAAGAGCAATTTGAATGCAACAGCCATACAATCCAAACCCCACAGCATTTGACACTGTATCAATATCTGACTTAGCTCAGTGCAGCTGTACTTGTCATAATAAAGCTTTCTACACAGAAAAAAACCTGACATAATTTTTGGCTTTATTAATGAGTACTTTAAGATTTACACATTATATTTTGTGTTTTATGTGAGTTTTATGCTGGTACTTCATCTGCCCATCAAATCAACACAGGTGAATCCTATCCATTAAGGACTGAATGAAAACCCTTTCATTTAGTGAATTGTGAAGTAGATGTTAGGCTTGGTAATTCTCTCCAGGAGAACAGCAAGTATTTGTTAGGGAAACACAATGAAAGCATCCTCCATTTTTCCTCGAAAGCTAATGGTTACAAATTGTCACTATTGAAGAGGAACTGCAGGAAAAGGACTGTTTGTCTTGGGGAACTGTTTCTTTTTCTGATCTAAACCTCTGGATCACCTGGCAGAAGTCCAACTTCAGACTTGAATCCTCTTTCTGTACAGACATTCTGTAAAACAGAATTGTCACAGGTGCTCTATTTTTCCAAAGGCCATGTTCAATTTATGTAAAAAAGTCCTTACAGATACAGTTACTTGGACATATACAACTTCTCATGCGTGTCAAAGGAAAATTCTGAGCAGTTGTACAATTCTGGATCTGCTGCCTAGGCTTCAGGAATACATCCTGCTTACTTCCCAGCTAAAGAACAATCCTTCTCTTGTTTTGAGCCATTCTTCCCTTGGTACCAGAACTTCTGCCATGGTACAATTGCAATAAAAGACAGTGGTGGGGCAGGGGAAGTCAAACTGATCATGTGTTAAGAAAAATTACACATCAAAAAATTAGACATGCTCAAAAAACAGAGGATTTTTGATTATGCTTACCTTCTGCAAAAGAGTGAATGATACTTTTGCAGAAGGCAATGAAAGACTACTCTGTAGCATCATTGTATTATCTAGCTCTTCAAAAATAGACAAAAACTTCAATAAACACTCTTAGGGAAAGGAAGGAGAAAATTACAAGTAAATAGCTAGCTACACACAACCTGCAATACTGCGTCTACAAACCACTTAATGAGCAGATGAGCAACTAAGTGTTTTTGTTTCTCTGTTCCAGGAACCTGGGATTGCAGGTTTGAGTGCTGTTCTATCCGTATGGGTGCTTGTTTGCCAGGTTGGATGTCAGAGGAACAGATTTCATTTCAGTGCTGTGCATCTTCACCAGCAGACTTGTAACACACCGACTTAAGACTAGTGCCAGGAATACACAGCGAAGGAAGATTTTTCCTGAGTGAATTCTGGGCCAGACCATGCAAGAATGGAACCACAGGGGAAAATAAAAACTTCAGCTTTTCTAAAGGTCTAGCAAAGGCTAATGTCACAGCTGGAAGAAGCAGCACAATGTTCTCTACAGTCATACTGTTTTACTCCACCAGGGCCAGGACATGTTTTAGACATCCCACTCCCCTGGCCTAGATATTACTTCATGCCAGAAAAATCTTGTAATTTGTAACTTTAAATGTTGTGATACCATCACTATCTGTGCCTGAATGTCTACCAAAAGAAAAAGAAAAACCAAAACAAAAAAACCCAAGAAAAGAGTGGGGCAGTTTTACCGATATCCTCTTAAAATGAGCAAAATAAATACTGTCAGAGCTGTTAGTTGTTTGGGTTTTTTTTAATATATATATATACACTGAATTATATCTCTCTTGCAATGAAAAGAGCAAGGAATAAATAATGGATTATAATGAAGTTATAAATACCCTGCATTTTCTCCCACCACCGCTAACTCTTGGCTAGGATCCCAGGTCATTAGCGGATGTCTGTGATTCCATGTGAAAGGAAAGAACAACAACATAAAATTAGTAAGTTTTATTGTTTAAGGCAGCAGGGACAAATATAAATTCTCAGCTGTGCCTCTGAAAATAACTGTCCATTAATTTGTGAGAAGACAGAAGACAGAGTTGGAAAAAAGATTGTTCCTTGACTTTATTATAAGGGGGTGGGAGGAAAAAGTAGTGATCCAAATTTCTCAGTAATTCAGTAAGGGCTAACGATCGTCTGTAGTACTCAGACAACAGCACAATGACATTATCAAGATTAGATTTCTGCTTTTTTCCCTTCAGCTGGAAATGGGTATTCTCTTTTCATGTATTGGCTAATTCAAGTTGATATTTTTGCTATTAGATCATCAGCTTTTAAAATTACTACACTGGAAAACAATTCTTAAGCCTATAAAATATACTTTCCTAGCAATAAGCTCATTTCTCCGCCTTCATAAAAGAGACAGCATTGCCAGAAGAAAGCAAAAGTGAAGCAGAAGAGATGACAAGACACTGAAATTGCTAATTCATATCAACAATTCTTTTAAAATACCAGCAGAAATTCTACAAGGCAGATTCCATTTGTAAAACTATCAGCAACAACTGAATTTCAACAGTACCCAAAACTGATAGGCTTCACTTCATGCTGCTGAAAGTAGATTTCCTGTATTTGGTATTGTTAAATCTGGGTGAACCTTGCAAGTGCCCAAGGAGTTCACCAGTGCTTGGTCTCAGCTGCACCTCAAATTTCAGTTTTTGACAATTACAATTATGACAGCTGTTGGAAAGATATACAGTAACTGTTTCAATAAAGTGTGTCTTGAGCTTCATCTATATAAATACTATAAGATAATAAAACCCCAAATTTTCTTAAAAAACTGAAACCCCAGAAGTACTGATTTTAAGAATTCCTTTGAAAACTGATGTGTAAACAAAATATTCCCTTTAGGCTTTAAAAGACTTTAAAAGGCACAAAAATGCAGCAATGAAAGTGACTTTAACACAGTTTCATTTTTAAACTGATTTTTCACTGTCCAAGCTCAGAACATTAAAAATCAAATAAAAAGCAACTACTATAAAATTTTCCACTTCATACTTAATTATATTATTAGCAGCATATGTAAAAAGGGGCTTCAGATTTATTGCAATAATTTGTTTCCCTTTAAGTGTACAAGTAAATGCAGTCTTACCTGCCAAGGTTGGGATTAAGGAATCTATATTTTGCATGCAGCAATCAGCAGCAGTTAAGCAAAGAAAGAAGTAGCTTGCCATGTTCTCTTATTCTGGTGCACTGGTTGTCTCATCAAATTCAGCCAGTGAAAAACAAACCCTTTGACTCAAGATGTTACAGATGTATTAAAGGAAGAACCAACTTTTAACCTGATTCTACAATACAATATAGTCATATATTTTGTTTATAATTTGGGATATTAAGCAAGCTGTAAGCAGTAGTTTTTGTTAATAAAGCAATTCAGGTCATCCATAAACAACTCTTTTTATGATGCTACTATACAAACCAAAAGTGTTGCCACTTTAAGACAGAAGTCTCTATATTTAAAAGAAATTATGGCTTCATAATTGGAGGGATGAGAAGTTTTAAAGGACACATTAGTAATACACAGCAGTCACTTCTACTTTTGTCTTTCACAAGAAGGAAAAAAAAAGATTAATTTATTCCTGCTCATTTCAAGCAATAGACTTAGGACTAAATCTGTTTTAATCATTAGAGGTATTTTTTTCTGTTGCTTGTTTCCTTAAAATAAAGACATAAAAGTACATGCCTTCTGATAGGAAAGTTTGGCCAGCTTTTAGAATATGTGCAGGGCTTATTGCCAAAAGAACAGGTTGAGAAACAGATACCCCATCAACCCTATTTGTATACACATAGTTTTCGTCCCACACTTATAAGAAGGGCCATCTTCATTAAGCACGGTTCACAAGGGTGGGATCTGCTATCACTATTCTCACAGGCAGAGAGACATACAATAGTGATGTTTCCACTGAGTAAAGCCCTTTACAGCAGCGGGACTATTTTTGTGCCTGTGTTTTGAAACACCTACCTGACTGCTCAGAGTACTAAGTGTGCAACTGACTTCCATGAAAAGGATGTGAAGGAAAAAAATCTACACACTTGTATGAATTCAGATATCACTTCAATGTTTATTGAGAAGATTGAGAACAAGCAGTCAAATCCCCAAGCAAGTTTCTTGACTTTGGTTCAGCTCTTCAAAGATTCTTGCAGCATTAAAGTTTCATAGGGTTTTTTTATTGCATAAAAAAGAATGCTGTCTAGAGTATGTCTCAACTTTAAAAAAAATAAATGGTTTGGAGCTGTACGAGATCCTCAGGAAAAAAAGTCCTTTCTAAATTTATATGGTTTTAGCAGTTTCCAGGAGAATCCAAACAACAGGAGGTAATTTAAGGTCACTTATGAGTTCAGAGAGAGAGCTTTTGGCATATTACTCTCAACAATATATTAACAAAGTTTGCCAGGACTAGTGGTTGAGTAAATTGTTAATTCCGCTCTTTTGTCAGGTCAGCAGCCTCTGTTCATTTCCAGCTTACAAGTACTGGGAGGCAGCATATTAGCAGACAAAGGTGCAATGAACAGTCACAGCTCACCTAATTAGAAATGTTACATTAAAAAGGCTGCAGGGACTATCAGTTTCTTCTATTTTTGCTCCCCTAGTGACAGAAGTTACTTAGGCCGGACATAACTACTTCTTTATACCATCCTTCTCTTCCCCACTCACTTCATACCATATCAACCTCAAAACCGGGCAAGGCATACTATGAAGGTACCTCAGTGCTTCATACTACACTTTGCTGAAGTGGACAGAAAGCAAAAAGCAAGCTGGTTTGCAGCACCTATAAAATATCTAAAAAATAGTTGTAAAATATCTAAGAAATCAACCAGCCCAAAACTTCCATAAAGCAAAAGATAACGCCATATATTTTCAAAAAGAAAAACGTGAAGATCTGCTAAAGATCAGCGAACAAACAGGCATCAGAACCAGGCAATTCCTATGTCCCAATTAAGGTCACATATTTCTGCGTCATTACAAGCCCAGTAATAAACCAAATCTTTGGTATTACGAAGATGAACAAAGACCCTTTGGCAGACTGTCAAAAAAAACTTCTTCATAATATTATGACATTTCCTATGAAGATAATACTGGAGTTTCCCTCTCAGACATGATGCTTTCTGGGACCAAAAAAAAAAAAGCCCTAAAAATTTTCAAAGGAACACATTTGATTGTCTAAGAAAAACAGCATAATTTTACTAATGACTAATAAAATACATGAAGGGTGTTTTTTTTTTCCTTTTAGAATGAGACAGCAGGAAGAAATTTCATCAGCATTTAAAGTTTTTGCTAGTTGAAGATACATAAAATTTTATTTCTCTACAAATTAAAATTTTGTGCTATGCACCACATTAAAATGGACAAGAAATGGGCAAGCAATGGGCAGAGAACTGGAGGTTCAAAATAGGTGACGTAAAAAGGATTGAAATGCAAGACATTTATGTACTTACACCAGGTTTAAGTAACTATCCAGCCTTCTACATAAACTTTCCAATGCTTATGATGAGGTATAAATTTTGTCACTTATAGTTTGCAACTTATGTTGTCAGTTCTGTCCCAAAATAAGTTTATCATATTGAGTATATGTTAAATTAATACATTTTAAATACATGTCCCTTAACTTTTTTAATACAATTGTCTCACCACAATAACCTGCTTCAGAAAAAGACAGGTTCACACACAACCTGAGGATGTACTGGAATATGACAACCTAGTAATCTATATTTCTACTTCCACTATTTTCTCTTTTAGATAGAGAACAGTTGCATCATGGACCTACCTAGAATTTCAGTTATTAGAGAATACTGTTTCAGTTTCAAAAGAGTATCAAATATAATGACCACATGCCAAAGTTGCTGGGTGATTTTCAGACAACCGTGCTGTTTAAGACGACCATCTATCTCCAAGGACATTCAGCTCAGGCTTCTCTCTTTCCAGTGTAATGACTTACAGCAGAAACATAGGGTGTTTCTTACATTCAACATCTGTATAGTCTGCTCTCCTCAAAGGAAAAAAGAAAGGCCCCAGCATCTGCAAATTCTTTGTTTTAAAACATGGCTGCCAGCTTTGATCAAAGCTGCACAAGCCGGTCAAAGTAGCACAGGGCTCTGTACAAATTAGAGCATTTCACTTGTAACACTTCATTTTTTTTATTAGTCCCTCAACCATTTTTAAAAAGTCAAAGCCTGACTTGAAAAGAATTTTTAAAAGCATACATAAAATAACACCAAAAAAAGTATATCATTGTTTCCTCCAGATTTCCATTATCAAATACTTTCTCTTTCTGGGTCCTTTTCTTAATTTTTAGAAATTATCTTCTGTTAAGCATGCTTTTATTCTAAGGTATGCAACAACAGAAAAAAATAGTTCAGATTATGGCAAAATATTTAAGTTACATTATTTCATGTCATTATTTTAAATTACATTAATCATTTCATTATTTCAAGAGCTTCTTTACTCGCTAATTGCCATCTTCATTTTGAGTATATTGCATGTACAACTATAGCAAATCAATAATACAGGTCTTCCCATTTAAAAGCCCACAAAAAAACTATATTAATTTTTATTGAAAAAAAGCAATATACATGAACTGCATAGTTATTGGATTGTCGTTTAGGAAGTGTAGCATACTTAACTTTTTGTATGCCACAAGTTTTAACCAAGTTTATACCATTTTAAACTCAACAAGAAAACACTTTACATGAAAATATTTCAGCCAATTCTATTGAAAACATCCTCCAACTCCTATGTGGACTATTTCTCAAAATAAAGGTACATATCTCATGCTGCCTCATTAATAACATTATACAGTTGCTAACTGCATTGAAAATTCAAAGTAAATTTTGTTGATGCTTTGCAAATAAAGGTATCAGTGCTTATGCCGCTGACTGTAATAAATTTATGAAGTGTAAAAACCTTTTGGTAGATAGTAACAATACTTTTTTATATTAGAAGCAACTTACAACTCATGCCATTCCTTCTGGAAGGAAAAATGGGGGGAGAGGTCAATTCTACGCGGACCCACTTCAGCATTTTCTGCGTTCTCAAAAAAGGTTACTTAGATTACTTGCAAGCTGTGCCTGTCATGGAAATGGTTGCAAGGACTTACCTTGCAGACTGAGTTTATGAAACGTTTTCTTACAGCTAGGTCTTAGAAGAACAAAAAGGAGCTAAAGAATACTCTCTTTCCTTCAAGTGACACATTGTCTCTGTGCCCTGCCTAGCCTTTTAGTTCTTATTAATGTTTCTTAAACAAACATTTTTATTTTAAATAGCAGCCATTCACTACCTCAAATGTGTTAATTATGACTATTTTTGTCATATCTCACTTCCCACCTCCTATCCCCATTTTCTTGAGGCAAAAGAGACAGAGTCAGAAATACTTCCGTATCTGTAACAGTAGCAAAAACAATCGTAAGGATGGAACAATAGAGAAGGAAGGTAGAAAACACTGTAGAAATTTTCAGAGATCTCTTACACTGTATAGATATGCTAAAGAACATGTCCTTGTGTTCTGGGATATGATCCAGGATTCACCACATGCCAGGTGCCTGAATCAGTGAATAAATGTACAAAACTGCAGAGTGCAGAAGGCGTGCTGTAGAGAACCAGCTCTAGTGGTAAATCCATCTTTAAAACAAAAGCTGCAGGGACTCTCAAAGGCTGGCCTACAGACATGGGAAAAGAATTTATAGAGTCCAGCGGTAAGAGGGGCTCCAGATTCTTTCCCAATTGTGTCAGTCCCAGAACAACATTATAATGTGCATGCTGCTAGACATCTTGTAGACAGCATATAAAAAAAAAAGTTCTTGATGCTTAATATGAAGCATAGCCATTAAAACAAAGGTGTTAAATTGCGTGCAACAAATTTCAGCCCCCATAATTAACTCTCCATCCCTAATCCCTCTGCTGGGAACAGAACTCTTCAGCCAGCTCCCATCACAGCTTTAGGTCCACTGCTGGTTACGCACCACAGGCTATCTTCTACCCCACAAAGATGTAGTCAGTTATAACGCCAACATAAAATGTGATTTTTTTTTTTTTGTCCCACAAAGCTGGGAAGACAGAGCCAGAGCCATATGTGTGAAAAACGTTCTCCCTTCTCCAAGTGATAACTTCTTGCAAAAACACTTCAGTATTGCTTCCTCAACAGTGCTACAAGCACTTCTGACAAGACCATGCAATTACAGCTGCAACACTAGCGATTTAGAAGTGCCCAGCCCATATGGCACAGATCAGACAACGTTCATACTATCAAGCACTCTCAGCCTCCAAAGCAGGGTGGCTACATGCAAACTGCCAGTCAGGAACGGTCATGGTCCCTGCCAGTTCCTGGACTGTGCCTAGAAACTGTTACGAGAAGTACCAGCTATCCCAGCCCAAACAGTACCAGGAATGACTCTAACAATTTAGCGGTATAGATGATAGAGCTGCAGTGCTCAGGGAATATTCTCTGGCATTAAATGGGTCCATTTTATTTACTTGTACAGATACAGCCTCAGGTTGCCATGAGGAAAAAAGCATCAACCCCAGGTTAATAAAATGAGGAGCAAAATATGACCTTTTAATCTCTTTTGTGCTCTCTTTCAACCTAACGTGCCAACAACACTGAGTTGTAGAAAGCTACTTACATTCATAATAAATGGACTAGAAAAAGATTACATTCCATATACTGTAATAAGCAATAAATTTATGCAAATGACATGCAGTAGGATGTGAGACAAGAAAAGCATTGTGCTGTACCAAGCAGAGTGTCAAACACACAGAAATGATGTAAAGGAGGACAATGTGTAGAGCTGGAAGCAAATTTCTACAATCTTCTGAAATCTTTGTTTTCAGACTAAATGTATCTTTAAGGCATTGACAGTTCTTTTGAGTTTCTGCTGAATTCGAGTTTAACTTAAAAATATCAAAAGCTTCTTAAGCCCAGGCTTTAAATTATCTCATTCTTCATATATAGGAATCAAGAAGGTTGCTAATTTTCTGAACACAAGCTGAAAATTCAGGGTCAATTTCTTGGTTTAGAGTTATAAGACACATTAAAAAATAACTAAAAGATATAACAGTGTTAGCTATCAAAAAATTAAAAAGGAACAAGTAACAGCCTCAGATAGCGGACTAGAACATAGAATCATAGAATCATAGAATCATTAAGGTTGGAAGAGACCTCCAAGATCAAGTAGTTCCCCGGATCCTCCTTCCGGCCCTTCTTGTAGATGGGCGTCACATTGGCCAGCCTCCAGTCGTCCGGGACCTCCCCCGTGAACCAGGACTGCATTTCCCAGTCACTACAGAAGTGAGAGGATTTTTGGCTTTAAAATGCTAACTAGCTGCACCAAACCCTTTCACTTGATTGAAATTTAAAAGTGCTGGAATATGAGCAAAACTCACTGTTTCAATGATAATTTCGTATCAACTCTCTCTCTAGATCTGTAACATGCTTCCACCTTTTTTTCCTATTTCAAAGAAGTTATGAGAAATGCTCTTGGTTCTAATCAAAATCAAAAGGAAAACCACAAAAAAAGGAAAAAAAAAGCAAGTAGGTTCCACATTTTGTTTAGATAAAAGGTGAGTGAATTCAGAAACTCATACATTTCAAAGCAGAACTTGTGTTCTATTAGTAAACAGGTTACAACATGCAGCGATAAAAACAAAAAATAAAAAAAATCAGTCATTTATGAACTATTCTGGCCTTTACTTTCAGTCATTAAGAAACAGGATGCAACTAAAAGCATCAAAATAAGACAGACTGGCAAAGAAAATGGCCTTAGAGCGGTGTCACTTATTAGTGCAGCATGATGATCTCATGCACGACATGCATGACAACTTCATGCACGACATGCATGATGCAGGGTAACCTGAGTTACCCATCATCACCATCAGCAACAACACTGCCCATGTACAAGGTCCTGGAGACGATGTGTGAGAGGGAGTGCAGAAGTCCGAAGCCCAAGTGAGGCAAGCCCAAGCATGCAGGTCACAACGCCAACAGCTAAAGGAGCACTTTTCTGTTCTGCGGATGGAATTTGTAGATGCACCTCTCCTGTCCCAAAGGGATATGTGATTTCAGGGCACTATATAAGCAAGCTCTTTTGATCACACTTCCCAGAGCTCAGGTTACATTTATTGGTCATGTGGCGAAATGATTATTGTGGTCTTTACTGTGAAGGTCATAGACAGCTCTGGTATGGATTGCTTCAAAAGACTGGGAATCATTGTTCTGAGAGATTTTTGGCTTTTAAAATCCATCAGGAAACCCATTCTTCCACAATGAGGATAACAAAAAGTATTACCCATGAAGCCTTCAACATTGTTGTCCTAGCCAAAAAAAAAAGTTCATCTATTCCTAAGTCTATGAGCAGTCACTCAAATCCATTTTCTGCTATCATAACAGAACACACTCAGCAAAACCTAACACAAGATAAGACATGTCTCCTTCTGTTCTCCTTCAAAGCAATTGGTTCTTTCCCAGATGTTGCTTTGCTGAAGCCCAATTTAAACATATCATGAAAGATCATTTACTAAAATTAACAGATCTGGGCAAAACTTGCAAAACATTTATGGTCTTGGAAAACTTAAGCCACCAAAACAAATGGCATAAAGCAGTCTTGCGCCAGTAATTTGAGCTCCTCTTCTTTTTAGTCATATTCCAAATGAAACAAAATCCTACAGAGGTAGACAGTTCTTTTTCAAAACCACATATGAAGTACAAATATAACCTCCCTGAAAGTATGCCTACTTTAAATTGAATAAATAATCCTCTGCAATTTTCTATCTCTGCTTCTCCAATGCTAACTAGAGAAGGCTTTCCTTACCTACTGATGTCAAGCTACTCACCTCTGTCTACAAGATAATAATAAAATAAAAAATATATATAAATATAAAGAACATGAGATAGGCCAAGTTAATTAACTCTGGGCTGGATCCTCACAGTTCCTTAGATTCATTTTTCAGACCTGATGTTTTATATGTAGGTCTGTCACATGGGATGAGGCACATAATCTTTAAAGACTGACTCTTTCTTTCATAAGAAAATCTGCCAACAATACTGTAAAGGCACACAGTATCGATGATATTATCCACATGTATACTCTTAAAGATGTATGTGTGTGCAGGAGAGGGATGTCTGAAAATTCAGAATGGAAAACACTTGCAATAACAGTAGAGCAGAAGTTGAAACCTATCTTAAAGTTAATAGATGTAATTTGAAAGCAAGTCAATCCTTACAGGCACAAAAAAAAAAAATCCAGGAAAACATTCATTGCCATTCAGCATCTCAGGAATATAACCTATCCAAGCAAGGATTGATTCAAATGGTCCATTCCAAAATTTATTAATCATGTATTTCACGTGAGAGTGATATGGTCTGGTAAGACATACTTCAAAATACATTTGCCAATCTAAAATACAGAACATCATCTCCCCTGCTTCAGCCGAGAACGTCCTGATATTATAACACTGAAGTTGTAAAGAGTGAGAACGTATCCATAATAGCATGTACATTGGGGTTAAGGAACCCTAAACTGACATTCAGAATTTTGATTTTGATGTCCCAAGGCTACAGTAAATGTTTCTAGACTGAATTAATTTTATTCATCTTCATTCTTTCTTATGCAATTTAGGAGCACTGCCAACAGAATCTACTTTAGCAGAAAAGCCACAACTGAACAGAGATGTTAATTTTGCTTTTTACATA
The DNA here is from genome assembly GCF_000699105.1 of Pygoscelis adeliae. NCBI lineage: Eukaryota > Metazoa > Chordata > Aves > Sphenisciformes > Spheniscidae > Pygoscelis > Pygoscelis adeliae. Next base: position 2,125,051 of record NW_008824350.1, read on the forward strand.
TGAGATCTCAAGGGCAGAGTTTTTGTTGATTAAAAACAAAACAGAATTGGGAGTCTGTTCATGCAGGTGTTCAGATCCAGCCAAAAGTACGATTCATTCAGTTTGTGTTCAAGGCCACACACACCTCTCTCTGAGGCATATCATCTTACTTAACAGAAAAACATAAGTTAGCTACTAGTGAAGATAAATAAATAAAACAAGCACAAATCTATAAAAAAGGGAAGGGCTGTTTTTTGCTGTAATATAAGGGAACAATTGGTGTTCATACCAAACACTTTAATAAACAATCATACAGGACACATGCATATTATTTAGGTTTTTCAGGCTTTAGCTACTTACGCATGCAAGCCCAATCTTATGGCTGCAACACGTCAGAAACATGGCACATTCTCAGAAATAAACAAAATGGCTGTGTTGAACTTGATCACAGGTGCTGCAATAAATATATCTCACTATTCAATGCTAGCACAGTTCTGCCCAACAAAATCTTTCATAAGCCAGCTGACTGCTAAAACAAACAAACAAAAAACCCCAACCCCAAACACAAAATAAACCCCCCAAACCTGGCCCAGTCTCCTACTATATGTCTATCAGCATCCTTCCATCCAGTGGCTATAGAACTCGCAGACCAGTATGATCTTGGAAACTTAGTTGAAGTTCAGACTAATTTTTCAGTAATTTCAGTTCCCAAAAGACCAGTCTCACTGAAGTTATTCATACAACATGGCTAAGATTGGAGAAAAACCACTCTGGGTTAAAAACTAATCTTTGATCAATCTGCCACCTTGGAAGGACTATGAATATGACCTTCCATTCTCTGTCCAGCTATGCTGTGGAAATACTTGCAGATGAGTAAGGGAACCTCTTTGCAAAGCAGAAAGAGTAGGGAATGGTCATCATTTTACATTAAAAGAAGAAAAAAATGTCACTACTTCACGAGCATGGAGGAAAGACTGTAGTGTGACTACACAGAGGAATTTAAACTGTGAATGTTCATTTGCAAGTAAGAAAGATCAACATCTGCATACAGCTTATGTATATAACAGATTTTTTTTAAATACATCTCCATCACTAGAAGTTAATTAAAAAAAAAAAATCAACCTTCCAAATAACCATATGCTGTCAAGTTACTTCAGAAAGTTTGCAGGTCACCAGTACCAAGTTTTTGTTTTTACTTGTAAGACACACAAAAATCACAAGGTTTATAGAAGTAATGCAGATTGCAAATGCGCAGGTTCACTGCAACATGCACGACAACTGGCATCCCAAAGAACTTGTTATTCTCTTTTTCTTCTAAGTTGCTGGATGCACTTACAGATCCTCTCAATATTATTTAGTGAATTACACTGCCTGCCTATTGTAAAGAACATGCTCTGTGTATCCAGTAAGCAACAGTCAGTGCCTACCAGGGAAACAGAATGAGTGTGTATGAGCACTAGCAGATTGAACAGTTGGAAAACATCTCATTTCATTGTTTGTGAAACAGTTTATTGATTTCCCTCAACTTGTTACTAATATTCAGCTTAATTCTTTCTTGTGTACTCCTGTTTAGACTTCATATTTGAAATGTATCTGCATTAAATTATAGTTGCATATGAATGTATATGACTATATAATTATGTCTATCAATTAACTCAATGCCTCAGTTATTTAAAACTAATTTTTGTCTCCTCAAAGTACAATGTTTTTAATTTTATGCACGGTAAATTGAAAATCAACTTGATTCTTTTTTGTCTTCCAGTAAAGCCTGCTTTGAAGTCTGCAATTATTCACTATAATTCCCAGAGAAGTGTTCTGCAAAGAAATCTTGGTATAGCCAGAAAGAATGACCTTATGCGATCACAAACTGAACACAGCAGCTGTGTTGCTGGCAGAAGATATACAGCATGCACTCATGGTGGTTTCCCTCCCTCCATCATAATCCATTATATACTGATCCAATTATTGCACAAAAAGCCTTTTTCTTACAGCACGCTCTCCTTTTCACTTCTGTCTCACTCTGGATTGGAGAAAAAAATGTTGTGGATGGAATGCTTACTGCTTTTCAAATATTTCATGCGAAAATGCCATTTACACCCACAGCCACCGCCTCCTTCTCTTTCTTCTTCCTTTTACATCAAGACAAGAGGAAGGAAGAGGGGAAGAGAGAAAAAGAGAACAAATTGAAGGATTTTAAGATATTTAAATTAGAGCTTTATTATATTATAATTTTTAGAATTAAGCGCATATGCCAGGGAACAGATTTTGAATTTGTCTTGAGAATTCACAAGACAATTAAAAACTTGAATCTCACAGGGAATGTATGGAGGCATGGAAGTATCACAAACTCATCTTTGAAAGGAAAGGTCTCTCAGTCAAAGTTCTTCAGAAGCGTGACTATGTTTGCATCAAAAAAAAAAAAAGGAGAAAGTACAGTGACTTAGCCTAATGAAGGGTTGAAAAGTATGTTGCAATGTTTTGCTTCCAAACAATACTGTTGTGTAACTTTTTGAAACTTTTTCAATTAACATGTAAAACAAACAAACAAACAAGACCCTCCAAAAACAAAACAAAAACCCTAGTGCCGTATTGAAGATCTTGCATATTAAAACAAACATATCTGTTTCTTCTTCTATTTGCCTTTCAGTTACACTCTGACAGGGAGGTAAGAAAATCATCTGCCTGCCTGCCCTTTTCCCCAGCTACTTTTCTTAGCTGGAAGTAGTAGAAGACCCAACTATGCTGGGAAGTCAAATGTGATGAAAAGCAATTATGCTACTTTTAAAACAAAGAAGAAATAGAAAAGTCTGTTTACAGGGGTCATGTGCGTTCACTCACACAAGCCGTCAGTAGCCCCCATTTCTGCCTTCAGAGTACAGAATAAAACCCAGTCTTCCCAATGAATATGTTTATAAACAAAGATAGAAATAATTAGATAGGTGTTTGAACGGAAAGGAGTTCTTCCTAGCACACATTTGCAATGGACAGACAGGCAAAGAGAGCCTGTGTCACTCATTATATAAAGTTTAGAAATAAACAACCTTTAATTTAATGCACTGTCTTGCTTTTGAACAGTTTTGTAAACCCCTCAATGGTTCAAATGCACAGTGGAAGTGCACCAAAAAAAGAATCACAGTTATTCTTTCACTTACATTAATAAGTCAGTGCTAAAGAATGGGGGGTGGGAGTGAGAAGGCCAAGAAATTAGGAGCAGTTACTGACATTTGCAATAAGACTTGTTTTCATACCCTTACTGCTTTCTCACTGTAAAACCATCCTGATTCGTTAAGATAATACTTTTCACATGTGACACATCACAGTGCAACCTCCACATACAGGGAAATCCATAGGAAATCTTGAACCTCTGTGCACTCTCATATTTCTTAGATTTACCTCCTAGAAAGCCATCTTTTTGTTTGGTTGAGTGCTTTTATGATTGCATCTTAGAAGGTCCGATGAGGGTCACAGCATTACTGAAAATGATAATATTCAGAAAGACACTGAAGGAATATTCATACCTGCATAAACCTAATACACTATGCCAAACCAAAATAAAATCCTTATCAAGTCAATCCCAGAAGTGTGAAATTCCTTGACCAATATGAATATAATTTATTCCATTCTTTTGAAAGCCTGAGGTAAAAATTCTAAAGTCTAAATTATGATTTCCCTTATAAACATTATAATCTCCATTTAACTGATGCACTGAGGTACAAAACCTAAGCTTGATATCTACAAAAAGTGTTTCAAGAAAACCCAGTCAGAGATTTGGATGCCACTGAAATCAGTGTGAGTTGGGCACTTAAGCACTTTTTTGGATTTCACTCTCTCTACCATTCAAAGCCTATTAGTCATGGGATGTATTCCTCTTATCAAAAGGAACAGATTGCTACACCTCAGCTATCTATGGCAACCGCTGTGCGTAAATACCTGCTTATACATCCTGTGGGTCACTCTGCCCACCGTGGTTACTGTGCATGCACAATAACCGGATGGGTAGGATGGCTGGAGGGAAGCTGAGGACCGAAGCTGTAACAACCAGCTACAAGAATACTTAATGCTTGCATGTGTTCCTGTAGTCTTAAGAATACTCTTGTGCAGAATACTCTTAAGATTTTGTTTAACTGCGCTGGCATTAGATCAAGCTGAAATATTTTTTTTTCCAGTAGGATTTAAATGGGCATATACTTAAGTTTTGCAACTGTTTTAAACATTTTCCTTTGCTTGGTGGAGCTAAAACAGACTTGAGGAAAGATTCATTAAGAGCTATTTTAGGTATTACAAAGGAATCTCAAAAGATTGAAACAGACTGTTCTATGCCAGACAAAAATTTAAATTTAAATAGGTTTAAATTTAGATGTTTGTTTGCAGGACAACTATAAAGGTCTCAAAGCACCTACATATTAAATATCATATTCAACCAGCAGAATGAATCAGCAAGCCTGAATCTGCTTGTAAGAATAAAAATTATAACCCTAAATATCATTACAATATCATTATTACACATTTTTACTGCAAAAGGGATATATGCCATGAATCTCTATTAAAGGATAATCCTATAGTTACACAATGGCCAAAAAGTGATGGATTTCCAACATTGTCTTTGGAAAACAATCCTGAACTACATACAGCTTCCTGAAGACATCTGTAGAGGAAAGGGGCGAGGGGAGAAGGAAGCAATAGTCACTTTTACACAAAATGTCCCCCTTTACTAAAGGAGGTTTGGTATAGTACCAAGCTCACCTCCCAAAAAAGCCTTAATACAAGAACGCAGGGAGACATGATGAAACTACTTCATTGTATGCAAGCAGTGAAGCCCAGGTGCAGACATTCAGCATTCTCCCTCTGCAAGACTAAACTAATTCTGCAGCAACAGAGCACAGAGAAAAATGAACAGTGTCTCAAAAATGGCAGGAAAAGGAACATCACCAGATGTATTACACTTTCTTGTGGGTTTTTTTGTTTGGTCGTTTTTTGGTTGCTTTTGGTTTTCTCTTTTGGGTTTTTATTTATTTATTTAAGAGCATAACTATATCTTGACAGTGATGGTTTGGAAAACCATTCCCTCATTTATAACCATGCAAAATACATGTAACAAATTGCAGAGTTAAGATCAGAAAAACCATGCATGACCTTTTTCTCGTAAATGCCTATAATCTTTTAGAATTTTCTTTTGTTTCTCATTTCATATTTTGCCCATCAAATGTTCTGTTCCTGTCCTGAATTAATAGTTATTTGTTACCTGTCCTTTCTCTGGTCCCACACAATTTTTTGATACTGAGTTCTTTTCTCTCTGCCATGTAGCCCTAGTGCCTGTTCATCTCTCCATACTTAGAAGGATTTAGTACATCTGTTTCCTTTCCTTCTTCCTTTAGTGGCTGGTAGCTTTGGCTGATTTAGCCAGCGACTCTTCTCTTAGGGTATTTCTTTATTCCTCTATTCTGTTTATGCACCAACAAATCCACTTAGAAAAAAAAATTGTCTTTAAAAAGAGAAGGTAGATTCCCTTTTGGAAAGAATTGCACATCTGCAGAGGGACCTGGACAGGCTGGATCGATGGGCCGAGGCCAACTGTATGAGATTCAACAAGGCCAAGTGCCAGGTCCTGCACTTCGGCCACAACAACCCCATGCAGCGCTACAGGCTTGGGGAAGAGTGGCTGGAAAGCTGCCTGGCGGAAAAGGACCTGGGGGTGTTGGTCGACAGCCGGCTGAACATGAGCCGGCAGAGTGCCCAGGCGGCCAAGAAGGCCAACGGCATCCTGGCCTGTATCAGAAATAGTGTGGCCAGCAGGAGCATGCAACACATACTTACATTAAGAACACTTCTTTTTTTAGAATTAGTTTTGTCACAAGGTGGCTGAAAAATCTACAGAGAACTCTGAAAAGTAAAAACACAGTAGAACTGTAGGACATGTTACTCTTTCCAAGATGGTGACAAAATAAAACCGTAGGGGCTACTTTACAAAAGACCAAAAGGAAAACTTATAACTACATTGGGAGAGAAACTGGTTTACTTATTAACTTTTATTTCTTTTGTTCATACTTTGTACTTTTTAAAACCATCTCAATCATAGATTGGATGTAAGGAAAGATTTCTTTACTGAAAGAGTAGTTAAACATTGGAACAGGCTGCCCAGGGAAGTGGGTGAGTCACCATCCCTGGAAGTATTTAAAAGACGGGTAGATGAGGCGCTTAGGGACATGGTTTAGTGGGCATGGTGTTGTTGGGTTGACGGTTGGACTCGATGATCTTGGAGGTCTCTTCCAACCTTAATGATTCTATGATTCTATGATTCTATGATCTGTGAAAGCAGATTAAAACCTTGGATTAATATCAATGCAAAGTATTCAACCTGCCCAGTGAGAAAAAAAAAAAGTAACAGGCCCAAGGATCTCAAACTGGCCACCTAAAAAACAGAGGTCACATTGTAAAATGTGGCATTCAGCTTATTTGGAAAATGAACACAATACTTGCATAGCTGAACTATTTCAAAAATCTTACATTTTGTACAGAATTTATATAACTTCTAAAGGAAGACTAAGGATTCAGACCACTACTATTAGACTTCTAAATTAAGCCTATAAATTACTGGATCATCATTAGAAACACTGTATAGCTTCATATTTCACCACGGTTAGGAGAAAAATAAAGAAAACAGAACTCTAGCTCATATCTAGTTCCTCAAATGCTTTAAGTGAGAGAATAATCTTGAATAACAACCAAAGACTATCCACTTGTACCTGAAGCCATCTTCCAAAACCAACCACTATCCAACAAGTTATGTCTGCTAAGAAGCCTATTTCCCAGATATCAACAGTGATAGGTTCTTCCTTCAGTAGTCAAAAAACAGTTATTTTCAATTTTGCAAACTTTCCTCTTTTTAGAGATATGAGGAGGCTTATGTTATGTAATGCCAATCAAGAAAGCTTCTATATCTATTGAAGAGAGAATTATTTTTTAATTCAGCCCTAAAACATATATAGACAATAACCCTTCTTAAAAATAATTTATATTTTTTACTCTGTTTGTGCCAGCTTTTTGAAGGGAAAAGCACTTCCAGTTTCAGTGCTATTTAAAAAAAAAAAAAAACAACAACAAAACACACCAAAAAGAGTAAAGGCATATCATCTGTCGCATGGGCATTGCATATTTTACTAATTTGGTTCAGTTCCTCTTCAGTGTACTGTATTGCAAGGTCTGCTCTCCCCACATCAAAGTGAAAAAATACCTTCCCATCTTTTTTTTTAAATTAAAAAAAGGCAATAGAAGAAATCTTAACATGAATGTATGTAGGAAAAACAAACAAGGTGGGCAACATGTTCCCATTTTGGCAAATTGAAGTAGAATACAGGTGGCAGAGAAAGCACAATTTTTATAAACAGAACAATAAATCTGAACTTTTCATCCAAACATTTGAAAGTACTGACACATGTGTGACTTAAGCCTGTCACAAGTACCTGTGAAATATATGATCAAAATATATAGGGAAGAAAATGCATTGTGTGTAGTCATCTCTGGAATGCAAGGGACCAGAACCTGAAGTGAGCAATGTTAACATCCGGAAGAAACTAAGAATTATTCAGAGAAGCAAATTTGTATCTTTAAAATCATAATTTTACCTAAACACTACGATTTGCAGCCCTCTCACTATTGTTTTATTGTCACAGAATCCTTAACAACTGAAGAAACTGTTAGAACTTCATTTTTATATGCCCATCCAGAGGACAAAAAAAAAAAAAGGAGAGTTTACTAAAAGACAGCATTCTACAAAAATGAACCTGAAGGCAGATACTTTAATCTACTTTTCATCCTCAACCAACACACCAATCATGTATGATAACAGTTGGCAGGACATCTTCAAGGAAAAAGTAATCCAAGGTCAGCTCATGAAAGAAAGCTTTTACTGGATGACAGTGTTACCAAACCTCCTTTGGCTGCCGATAGCCTTCCTGCTGTAAGGAAGCTTAGAAACTTCAAGCTCAGCACTGAAGTAATGATTCAAAACATGGAATTAGTACAATAAACTTCATTCATATAGTGTAAGGGGGCAGAGAAATGCACAAAAGCATGGTAAGACTGCAGTATTCCAGCAGCCCTCTTCTCAAGGACGTTTAAAGTATGCTTTCCTGGTTCTACAACCACCAAGGCAGGTAAAAAGCTCAAGAAATTCACTCATGACTCCAGGCCTTTCAAAGCACCAGTCCATCTTTAAACTTTTCTTAACTCATTAAAGCCTGTCAGAGGCTCAAGAAGCCAATAGTTACATGAAGCAGCACTGGACATCCTTTCAGCCAGCATCAAGTAAGGAAACTATGGCCCGTGACTTAATTTTCCATGGCCAGTGAGTTTGTATTTCCCCTTCAGTGTTCTTATTGGATAAAACTGTATTGTATGATAACACAAGACTCGCCACAGTGTCCAAAATACCTACTCAGCCCCAGCAAGGAAGCTGTGCTGTTTATACTGCATTTTACATTCTTTTTCAATTGCACTTATATTTAATAACAACAAGAACAAAAAATTACACTTTGTAGCCAATATTTATATTTTCCATTTGGCAGTTCTGATAATTTTTCATACTGAGTAGAGATAAAGCTGACTTGGCAGACTGTATTTATCAACATTTCATCTGCTAAACCATTTTGGCTAGAAAGCCAACCATATTATCAACAGTTCTAAGTAGTACACTTCTAAGTGTGTTATGAGAAAAACTCATGAAGAACATAAAATCCAAATAAGCAAGTAAGATAATATAAACCCAAAAACAAAAAAAAGACAAAAAAAAAAAGAGAGGGGGGGGGGGGGGGGGAACCCAAACCCAACAGTTCAACATTTAAAGATCTGTTATTTGTAATCCCTAAAATGGAAGTTTATCTAGTGCTGAGTACTTTAGGAAGACAACTTTCTTTTTTAAACACTAAATACACACTTCCCAAGTTCCCGAAATTTCTTCCACACTACTGCACCAAGCAGGAAATGTAGCACAATCAAAAATTTGATCTATTGTTCTGGTAATTGCCAAATTTGATAGTTTTTCAAATATTGACTCCCAAAAGTAAAACGATCCTGTGCTCATCACCACCAGAAATACGTATTTCACAAAACTACGTCAGTCTTAAGTGATACTTTCTGTGAAAAACAACACAATTATACAGGTTGGGATTTCAGGAACAATTGTACTGACAACAGAGGAAAATGAAATGACACAATTCTGAAGACCAGAGAGCAGTAAAAACTTATTTTAATGCCGACATATGTGATTGTATGCATGCATAGAGAAATCGTTGGGTAGCTTTGCCATGCATGACATTTATTTATTTGTAGTAGATTTAATAATTCCTTCTTTATTAACAAAAATTTGCGGTTCTATCCTATTTTAATAGCGAATCCTTCAACTTTCTTTCTTAATCAATCAAACCTTGGATCTTCAAACTAGGAGGAGTCTCCATTAGTTATAAGAGATTTCTGATGCTTTAGCAAGAAAAAGTGCTCAGAACAATACACTATAAGTAAAATTTACTACTGTTAAAGACATGATTACTTGACTGTTAATCCTTTCAGCAGCATCACCTCGACACTTTTCCTTTCACCTCAGAGCTTTCTCCCTCTAGAACCTGATTCCCCTCCTTCCCTCCAAAATTCTCATTGCTAAGCTAAAGTCCTCAGATCATCACAATTAATGATCGCTACCAAAGCCGACTAATGAAAGTGCGCATCAGTTGACAAACAAGGGTATTACAGTCCTACTGCTCCCACTTAAGACAAAAGAACTGAGTACTGTGGTATTACAAACAAATAAGAAAAAGATGGGGGCAGAAAAGATTATGAAATTTCATCTGTCCTATGTCTCAATCTCTTCCTGTAGATGTGAATATAAAGGACAAAACAGGATGGGAACACAGACACGAAGACCAGCGTCACTTACCATTTCCTGAGATGCATACTTTGGATCTTCGGGATCAACCGACCAGTAGCAGTAATCAAAGCTGAAGGCCACAGTCTTTTCTCTCGAGTCCCAGGTGCCATCAAGCCTACTGTCAACCTGACAACAGAAAGAAAAAAGACAGAAAGACCAATTTACTTTGATGCTGACCAAAAAGTAAGTATTTTAAAACTGTCTAGGATCTGTATTGTGGAAAAGGAATGGCAAATAGTTTATCCTCTTTATCCAATTTTCTTTGATGCTCAGAGTGAGGTGGAGACATCCATGACAGACCTGCTGAAGGGTTCATTTACTACAGCTAAAGTCCCCCAGGCTATATACAACAAACATAACTTAGTGAACCTTCACAGCATCTATATTAGCAGGAAAGCTCTATAGCCCTTTTTATATTTTTCTGTCATTTTTTTGTTTCACCGAGAACTGCATCACAGAAATGATGCCCAAAGTGAGAAAACAAAAACAATTTTCTCACTGCATTGTTGAAAATGCAGGTCTCTTCCTCTGTTTCCCCTTTGCTTTGTCATGGTTGCAAGCTAATGCTTCTGTCACTGGGACTGCACACTACAAACCTAACCTTTACGGGTTAGTAATAATGACAGTGAAGCCCTTCTAGCATAACAGAAACGGTGACTGAAATATTAAAGGAATCATATAAGTCTTTCTGTATAACCTTGCCTAAGTGATTTGTAATAGAACAGATAAGCTTATGAACAAGGAACTACATGTTGTTCTACTCAAAGGAGAGTAATGAGTCAAAACATTACAGAAAATTAACACCCTCCACATGTAATTTTGACCTAATCAGTAACTTTATTGTAACCTTGACATTTGCAATAACATAAGCAGAAAAAAAGGTTCGTTATAATTCGGTACCTAAACAAACCGCTTCACTAATGGCCCCAAAAACTAGGGGTGACAGTGCTGTATGTCAGATTACTGGATAAAGGGCGCTGTAAGCACTGAACTCTGTCACTAGCTGTGAGGTTTACAGGGAAAATTAATTTACAGGCCCATCTGACAGGTTTGTGGTTGGGTTGGGTTTTTTTAATCCAAGAAAGAGCAAAGCAAAAGAGGACAGAAATAATTTTAAATTATCTCTAAGTAAAGAGGTTTCATGAATTTTAAACCCCGCATGATTCTAGAAGTTGTCACATTGAATTAAGTACAAACAAGGTTTCCTTTAGGCAGAATTAACATCTTAACAAGCCTATTGATCATCTTCAATAATGACAGTTTCGTCACTTTGCGATTCAGAGATTTTTATGCAATTACCTTTTAATTTCTTAGGTTTTCTGCAACAATGGGCAGAAGATAGCCTGGAGTACTGCCTTCCTATTGTAACATGTAAAAATAAAAAAAAACAAAACCCTTCCACCTCAGGAAAAGCAGTCCCTGATGACAGAAGTGATTACCCTTCTGGTGAGAAGGGTTTTGTTTTGAACTACAAAGCACACCTATCCCAGATACAACGTGAACATTAGTGTATAAATATTAATTTATACACTAACCTGGATTCAAAGGCTGTCTAAATTTAGTTCACGCATAAAGCAAACTCACTCCCTTTACAAAACTCACCAATTACGAAACCTCAAGAGAGAAAACAGCCACAAGCCAGCCCTTGCATCTCCAAATAACCCTTCTCAGCCTGCTACGAGCAGTTCACCCCACTGCTGTGGTTTCCCCAGTATCCCAAGGCAGCCCACAGCTCCTCTTTAAACAAATAAAATAAAAAAAAAACACCTAGGTCTAACCAGGCTCAGCTGGACACGATTGGGCAGCTCCATGATTGAGGCCTCCACCAGCCGAGGGAGGCTCCCCCAGCCTCAGAGGCCCAGATCCTCACAGCCCTGTCACAGGGATCAAAGCCCTCCCGAGGACAACCGCGGGGAACAGGCAGCATCACACCCGGAGAATAAGTATCTCTTCGAGAGCTTTATCACATGTATAAGGAATTGGGGAAAACTATTTCAGAAAGTAGTGAGTCTCAGACCCTGCAAATACAGCCTTTGAAAAGGAAATATACAGAAAATAAGCTACGTTTTACATCCATGAGACCCCACATACCACTAGTATTTTTCCCTCTTCTTTCTTTAAAAAAGAACACTTGTAGTCAATACAAAAATAAGTATAATGGAAACAAGATAAGTAGTTCAAGTCTTTTAATTCAATTTTTGCCACTGTTTCTCTTCAAAACCTAATAAATTCTTTCTCTTGAAACAACAATCCAGAATAACTGGGTTGCTTGCAGATATAAAGAAAAAGGAGACAAGAAATACAAAATGCATCCATCTTTTAGGATCCCCACAGTAATCGCAGTTATCCCACAGTTCATTTGTTTGCTTGGTCTTTTACCAAGGCCTGAAGTGTAGCCGAACACATTTTGCTCCATTTCATGCAAGTCAGTTGCACTCTGAGTGCAAATATGAGAGGAGGAGAGACACCGGGAAAGAAGTTATCCAGATGTTAGTAACAGTGAGATAAGCACAAAATCCTAAACAATTTACTAACAGCTTTGAATGATGGCACACAGCCAGATTGCAGCAGCTTTGACAAATACAAAATACAGAAAATGCAGCTACATGTTATATCCCCATCTAAAAAAAAAAAAAAAAAAAAAAAAACCAACCCCAAAAAACACCAAAACCCCACAACCCCAAACCAAAACAACCCCTGGCACACACACTTTTGCTGCAATTATTCTAGCTGTGCCAGTTTAAACTTCTCCCTTAGTATTTCTATTAGAATGATACAATAGCCAAGCAAACATAGAAAAGCATCAAGATATCAGCATCCTTATATGAGAAAGACAAGATGACAGAAAGCATACCTTTATATTTCTGACTTTTGCCACTTTGTCATCAACTTCTACAATCACTCTTCCTCCTTCTGCATTCTCTCTGGAAATAGAACACATTCAAAAATCCATTTAAAATATGAAGACACAAAGATGCATGTCAAATTTGTAAACCCCAGAAATTTGTGTTTACTTTAATAAATTGCAAATCAGAAAGAGCTATAAAACAGATACTCATAAGACACTCTGTGACAGGAAGTAGCATTTGCAGATTTGCAGCCAGATATATCAATAGTAAAAGAACAAAACAGGACTGCGATCATTAAACAGTTTCAAAGTGCTTGTCCTAAATAATTTGAAATAAAATCCTTACAAAGTAAGAGTTGTTGTTTTAAATTATGATTACAAGGAAGTAGAGTGGAACATGGGTAGACTGGCTGTGCTTTGTGGAGTATGGATCCATGCCACAGACCTGTGAGCCACAAGTGTTGTCAAGTTGTACTGTCTGATTTTTACCACATAATCCAAAGTGTTTGTTGTAGTCCTCAAAAAAGTTCTCTTTAGCAAAACAAAACTGTCCTGAAATGTAAACGGACAGGATTGTTCCATAAGTGCAAAGAACCACACGCTCATATACACTGTCTGAATAAAACTCCCATTGAACACAGCTATGACTGGCTACTACAGCCAACTTCCACTTCCAAAGATGAGTCATATTAGAAAAGAATGAAAAAAGCATGTGGCCAAAGCAAAAAAAACCCAAAAAACCAACACACACCTTATTTCTGGGCTGACAGCATGATAGCTACTTGAAGTTAAGCATGCTCTTATTTATAGGTGTGTTGACTCACATCCCTCTCAATAATTATCATGGATTTTTTTTATACCTAGCAAGATAGAAATGAGGAAGATGAGGTCAGTGGCCTACTTATCTGACAGCAGAAAATAACCGAACACTTTGGTACTGAGAGGCTGAGAACAGGAGAAAGATGTTTTATCCTTTATATTTCTTCTATATTTTGCTTTGCACTCTGATACTGACAAATCTTGTAAGCTGCAACTTTACCAGAAAGTTTTATTTTGATGAAGCCTAATGCCTTTGTAAAGCTGAAAGAAATTGGTTTAGAAATAAAATCAATTCTGTCTTTAGTGCAGTTTTGTCATACTTTGTTTAAAATAAAGCTGAAGGCACAGACATTGTCATTTGAGAATAGCTGTGTATATATATCCCCTGATAATCAGCTGGATCAGTATCATCAGATCAGTTAAAAACTAGATAAGATAAAACAAGAGTTAGAAAATTCAAACCCAGTTGACCACTGTTCGTTCATGGACCCAGATCTTTCTTTTACCAGATTTCCTTACATGTGTACAGAAGTATTTACCCCCCACCGATTACAATCTCCTTTCACTGACAACTCTAACTTCCAGGCAGCACGTAGCACAACATGGCCTGCCTCTGGGGTCTCTCCTCTCTGGTTCTCAGTTTTTACTCCACATTTTCTGTACCAAAACAACATTCAAAACAATGCCTTAGGATACTTAAGAATTCCACAGAGACAATCACTGCAGCATTTGAGCTTTACAAGCATAAAGAAGTTTTAAACACATTTCTGAGCATAGGCAGCTGTCCCTATTTTGCAGGGATATGCAAATGCTTTACTTTAAAGTCTCTGTGCTTCACTTACTAATTTTGAGCACCTGCCTTGAGATAGACTGAACTTAGTACTTTCTGTAATACATACTTATACGTGGCACTTCCTATAGAAAATACAAGCACAGGTCCCAGAGGTTTTAGTTAAACTGTGAGTGTTCAGCAGTTCAACACATCAGCCACCAGAGCCCTGAGTTAAACCCCAGGAGAAAGAAGAACGCTCACAGGAGAGAGAATTTGCATTATGTACAGCTGGGTACCAAATGTTGCATTATGCACAGCTGAGTACTGAACAGAGGCCCCATAAGTCTCCCTAAAGAGCAAATGAAGAAGGACAAGTGCCTAAGGATAGAGGCTGTGAGTATCTAAGGTAGACGTTTGCAACTGATGCATTTAATCTGTATGTGTGCAATTTCTTAGATGTTTTGAAAAGCAAGTGTTTTCCAACAAAAGTAAGTTTGGGGACTTGCATATCCACATACAAACCTCTGCCAGGTGAGCTAATGGGCAAAGTTGACAGTTACCCTCTATAGCAGACCAGATGTAAGAGGAAATGGGACATTTTGACAGAGAATTTCACAAGAATTTAAGAACAGCAGAAGACAGACAAAACTGGAGGGATTCTTTAGGAGGGAGCTTGCTTCTGTTACACATATTCTTTTCTCCATTGCCCAGTATGATCTTGGCCCTATCCTGCTTCCTAATCCCGTGAGCATTCACTATTTTTCCATCCTACTGTTAACCCTCCAGTCTTATCACCCCAGTTACAGTTCACTGAGTTCCTATCCTCCTCCCTATATGCACACACATCATCCGTTACAGGTACCTGCTATCTGTTCTCTCTGGCATCTTGTCCACAGGCCCACGTTCAATTTTAGTGTCTTCAAATGCTCTGCAGGTCTCATCTCCCTTCTACTGCACTGTGGCTGGTTTTAGGCTGATCTCTCTGCTCCAGAGGTACGTGATCCTACTCCCCTTGTCAACTCTTCCAGTCTCTATCACAAGTTTACTTGTACACTCCACAACCGAATCAGAGTTTCTTCCTAGACACCAGCTGGGGTCAGCAAACAGATTATTGCAATTAAATGGGACAGAAGACCTTGCTCTCAGTTCCTATGCCCGGGCTTCAACTGGGACTTGGACAACACTGAGATCAATTTATCAAGGCAGTGCTCAGCTGATGAGTTTTTTGACTTGTGGGGATGGTGCAAGCACAATTTGGTCAACACTAGAGAATACAAACTCAGATGCACTAAGAGAAAGCAGATCCCTCAAAACTTTCACCTGCTCTGTTCTTACAAGTCTTCACTGAGCATGTTAAAGGGTTTTAGTTGTTTAGAACTTGGGCAGAAATGGGTTGATTCAGATGGGGAATTAAAAAAATGCACACCAGATTTCCAATTTTAAATCAATTGGAAATTCAAATAAAAGGTCACCCTAAGCTACTTTTAAATATTTTAAAACCTAATTTTCTCTTAACCTCATCTTCTGTAGCAGCTGAACTGTTCTGGACGAAGCTTAAAAACGCTTAAAAATATTTATCCTGAGGCAGGCATTCACACATGGAAGATTTCTACCCAAATGGTTGAAATCTGGCAAAGCTTTTAATAGTTTTAAATGCTAGGGTATTCTAATTGCAGACGTAAGGCAACCTCAACAACAAGCAGTGCTCCCAACCCCACCTATAATAATTACATGAAACTCACTGCCTTCAGTCCACATGCACTATACACAACCCTACGAATGAATGACTTTATGCTGCGGGTTCTCATCACCTGATGTTCTCCCAGGCCATAGTCATTACTGAAGATTCAAGATAAAGAAGAAATTCCAAACATAAAACTTTTGAAGTATGAAAATTTTTCATATATATATAAATTTATATACTCATATTTATACACTTATATTAAAATAAATATAGAAACAGTAAAATACAAACAACACAAAACAAAATTACCACACCGCCCTTCCCCACGGGGTAACATGATTCCTCACTATGCAGACAAAAAGCTCTATACAGCAGTCAAGTAGCTTTGTTCAAATCTCACATGACAAGAAAGCCACCAGCAAACAGGGATAGAACTAAAGTCTTCTCTTGCTCTGGGTGCAGATTCACAGCATACTTTATTTATCTTAACTGCAGGCTGCTGCTACAAGGGGCAATTTCTCTTCTCTGCTCCAACATCCCACATGTGTTCCCACTTCTTTTCTTGCATCTGATCTAACAATAACACACCCATGCAATGACTCAGATCAGCTGTGATTGGAAAACAAACACACCAAAATAAATAATCAAGGTGCCACGCAGCCAGCGAGCCCTTCCAGAGCACTAAGCACAGTGGTTGCGCAGCTGCTAAGCCAAAGCAAGAGAAAGGGCAGGAACATGCAATGGTGGGAATGGAGACCCTTCCCTTCTGCAGCAGCTTACAGCCAGAGAGCATTGAGCATAAACAAAACAAAACTGGATCTGCAGCCATTCCCAGCTCTACAAACTGTATGTTCAGCCTCCCTGTAAACATGTGTTTATTTCATCCTTCTTTTAGGTACAAACCAGAGAATTTTGGGAAAGAAAGCAACAGTTTAATATATAAAGCCCAGGAGGCAAAGCAGACTCACAGCTGTTCTAGATGTTCTGACCTTAACTCCAGATTGCAAACACTACAAAAGCTCTCTACTACACAGCAAAAACTGTGTTTGTCAGTACAGTCTTACACACATGTGCACCACAGTTTGCATTTGACTGATGAAACAATCAGTCATCCTTAGGAATGGGTGCTCTGCTCCACAGGTATGAAAGCTGTATTCCTTGTACCAATAAAATCAATTCCAAAGTACACTAAACACATTTGACTTCTGCTGCTCAGACGTCACAGTGATCTTGACATTTAGTTTCCCCATCCTCCCCCTTCTTCCCCACTTCTTGAAAAATTCATGCTGTGTTTGGGAAGTGCCTCTCTTCTTCTAAATTACTTTGTACAGATAACTTGTTTTCATGCAAAGACAGAGCTGTAGAAAGACCATTTAATGGTACATATCCCAGACCTGCATCTTCTCAGACACAGCAAGTTTTAGAGAAATGCACACCCAGCAACAGAACAGTGACACAAGTACAGAATGCACTGGCAGGGCCATGACAGGGAGCTACAAGAGAGACCTGACAGAAGCAAAGCTTTTGTGGCAGTCCAAAAAACAGGGGCAGTCCAAAGGGAAATCTCCTCATAATATTTGCTGTTCCTATGACAAATCATTTCTGCAGCCAACACGTAAAGCTAATGCAACCCCAGAGGGACAACAGACACTCTGCAAGACCTGGATGAACGAGCCTGTGGGAAAGAATCACGGGAGGATCAAGACCCCCGAGAGGGACATTTCCACAGCATGCTGGACCTCACTGAGATGAGTTCAGACACCGATTACAGAAGTGCAAGTAGGTATACGGAACTGGAGGAAACAGTGGGTGGTAAGAAAGGTGGCAGTTGTTTATTCTAGGCTTTATAAAATTTGTCCCACTTCTCCACCCTCTCAAATAACAGTCAGGCACTTGGAAAACAAAGGAGCTAACTTTTAAAAGTCACCTGTTTATTTTAAAAACATGCACATGCAGTAAAGCAAAAATATTGGAGTCATTAGCAGTAGTCATGTCATACAACAAAAGAGCTTCTACAAATACAGACCACCAAATGCCCACCAAAGTAATCAAACATACTAAAGACCATATATACCACTCAAGTACATGAGAAATCTTAAATCATTTTTGAAAGAATTGAGCATGTGTGTACTCATACAAACTTTGAAAATAACCCTGCAATGTAATTGTTGCAAGTACTTAATGCTTTCCTACCAATTCCCATCACCCAGTTTAACTCCAAACCCAATCTCAAGGTGTACTGAGACAGAGGACCTCAAAAGCAGTATGGCAACAGTATCAATCCCTCCCCTCTCACAAAGACTTTTGCTGATCTGGGCAATCATGTCAGTTCTGGTTTTTTTGGAACAATTCACTTTATTCTTTTTTCTAGACTTTTCTAGAAAAAAAGTAGCCTTCTGTGGCCTACTGTGACGGACATTTTCACACTCTGCTTACAAACACAACCAAAAGCACACCTGTAGCAAGCTCGGCAGGATGCATGCCAGCAGTCACTGCTGCTGTCTCCAGGACTCTTGTCACTTCCCAGAATGTGACCCACGGCTGTGATAGCCTATAAGTAAGGTACAACATTTACCAGACTACCTCCACTTGTACCTGGGACGCTTTGTGCAATCTAATGGCACCCCTATGCAGTCACCATGTCAGCAGCTGCAGTATAATCCTGAGGCAAATCTAACCCAAGCTTTTTCTTGGTCATAAAGTCTAAAGGTTTTATGGGGAAAAGTTCAGGGAGTATTCAGATTTATCTTTTCCTTCCCATTAACAGTATATTGTAAAGTGTCTCTGCCTCCTGTTTATTGGTGGCCTTGGCAGAGGTATCTTTGAGAAGCTGCCATCTTTGCACCTCCTGAGTGACTGACCTTGGCCACAGAAACAAAGAAACAAACAATGCAGGGTGTATTTTCTAAGTTATGCCAGTCTTAAGAGAACATTGCGCCAGACAAAATGGGTTGAGGACACATCTGTCAAGAGACCAAGGGTGCAATGAGAAGAGCACTGAGTCCATGCTGGTCCATCAGAAATTGTAGAGAAGAATGTCAAAGCCTTCAGCCATTAGAGCTTCTGCGCTCTACTGACAAGTTAAGGTACCTGCAACTACAACTTTCCCAAACACGGCATCCCTCCATGACACCAGCATAATCTGTATCCTTAACCCTATTGCTGTAAGCTGTGAAAGTCAAGAGCTTTTAACAGTATGAACATTCTCACTTTGGCTAATGCAGATTTTTTTTTTTAAAAGTATCAATAAATTTAACTAAAGTTTGTTTTCAATGTTTTTCATTATTTAGTACTACCCAGCACTATTTTGGATATTTCTCTTTAAGCCATAATTGTTCTACTGTGTCTTGCAAAAGAGGAGCGCACACCCAGTCAGCAATCCTCCTACCAAATTCAGAACAGATGTTTATAGATAATTTAAAAATCTATATTGAAGCCAAGTACACAGAGTTCACCAAGACAGCACGTTGCTATACTAGACATCTGCTCAAGTTATCTTTCAAGGCTACTCCTAGCTGTATAGAGCTTCTGATAATGGCTAACACAATCTGACAGTCAAAAATCATGATTCCTAGCGATCACCATCATCCTCATGTGGTTTCCCCCTACTCTTCTTTGCAAATATTACATAGCAACAAAAATAGGAATATTTGGTGCAGAGATGAACATGAGGCATTCTCAGTGCTCTTTTCAGATACAGGCCTGCTCAAACAGTTAGTCTTCTTAACCTTACCAGACTTCTGATATATATATTCATTAGCTAGGAGAGGAAGCACAGGGTGGCCTCCTCCGTTCACAGTAAGCTCTGCAATCCTGCCCATGCGAATGGCACAGTACAAGAAGAGTGCTCCTGTCTGCGCCATCTCTGAAGTCTTGTACTGCTAGAACAAGAGCGTCAGGCATCTTTCCTTGAGCAATCCAAGTCAGAAATACCTCTGATGATCCATCAGTGCTTTGAACAGCTATGGAATAATGATGCTTCCTCCTTCACACAGTGGCATTGAGGGGAGGAGGGAAGAGGAGAGAAAAAAGTCTTTTCATCTGTCATACCACCAGCATTGAAGGAAGTATGAAATAAGGAGGATTTAAAACAAAGCTACAGTCCAGTTTCATCCAGCCTTGATTTCCCAAGTGTTTACTGAGTAATGAGATAGTATAATTCACAGACTCTTGCAT
Organism: Pygoscelis adeliae; assembly: GCF_000699105.1. Taxonomy (NCBI): domain Eukaryota; kingdom Metazoa; phylum Chordata; class Aves; order Sphenisciformes; family Spheniscidae; genus Pygoscelis; species Pygoscelis adeliae. The sequence goes on from NW_008824350.1 coordinate 2,145,248, forward strand.
CAAAGAAATTCTGTGCAAATGCCGTGATTTCCATGCAAACCAGAATTTGGATACAGTGGTCAGTTTTCATTCTACCAGGACAGAACTTCAATCTGTGATCATAGTTAAATAAATGACTGTGACACTGAATGCTACTATGCACTGTCTCATCTCTCTTGCTTAGGTACCTCTTTCATTGTATCAAAAGCAGCTACTACAGTAAATCCTTAAATTCTAAAAACAGAGGTGCAAAACTCCACTCTTTTGTTTAAAATCTATGCCACAGATAGGAAGATGGCAGGAAAATTTTAGAAGTGTACAGCTTTTTAAAGTTCACATAAAGCATTGGACTAAAGAAAAGGAAACTGGGGAAATCCTACCCAAAACTTGCATAAATTGTCTGTGCACAGCATGGTGTCTCACCATGTACTGCACAAAGGTTCCACAAGACTAGCATCCAACCTCTGCACCATCGCCGAGGGGAGATGTGCAGTGATCTCTGTGCGTGCAGTCATGTCATCTTACATTACTACAACTTCTCTCAGAGTGAGCATGCGGTCTTAAAGAATGAAACTGCCCAGCAGAGCCATAGCTTTGGCCAGGTTATTTAATGACATTGTGCCCTATTTTTCTTTGCTGCATACAAAAAATCTGATCCCTGCTCCAAAACATTCTGACATTCATAAAGTATTCTTAGGACTTGGGAGGAAAAAGAGTTCTATGAAAATGCAAAATATTAGTTAGAAGGCTTCCAAAAGCTGGTTTTGCTGTTGTTGTTTTAGGACATTGTTGTAGCTGCTTTTGCACAGGCAACAAGGGAAGTGAAAGAAGAGGAGACAGTCAGCCTCTTATTCTGGGAAGTAAACTGCCAGTAGCTAGCGCCTTGTGCTCGTGGCTTAAATGAGTACAGGCAGAATATTGTCACATAAAATCAGCAGAAGCATCATCTTCTGTGGAATGGGCAGTGGTGGCCACTCAAGACATGCACAGTCCTGCCCTTTTAAAGAGCTAGAAAGTCTGCCCTTTACCAAAGTTATAAAACTTGCTTCAAGCAACTGCAAGAAGAATACATCTGGGAAAGTTGCTGATGCAGTACCCTTATAAAAACACAGATGTGACTTATGAAAACCACCTGCTAGTGCCAAGTACAGATACTAAGAGAAAAGAGCAGCCACCTCAATGATAGTTTACATGAAACTTTAAATCATAGACTAGGCAAAGCAAAATAACTAATTTGACAGAGAGAGGGAGAGAGGGAAAGATGTCGAGATAACCTTAACAATAGGCTAGGTTACAAAACAGGATACACAAATGTTAAAATATATTTGTCTGGGAAAGGGACCTCCTCTCTATAAACACAAAATTAGAATCTCAATTTTTCTTTTAAAAATCCCAGCTCTTCTGTGGGAAAAAAGCTTGTAATCATGAGCAATGCATAACCAATGCACTTTGTACAGATTTTCAGACAGCAACTCTTGGAGGCCTGAGACAGCTTTCCTACCAGAAGGTACCAACCCCAAAACCCACGGCTTTTGGGACAGAGTTCAACTACTGCCACCTGAAGAAATGGACTGTTGTGTAACAGAGGGACACAGAGGAACAATTCTCTCAGTAGTTTGTTTACAAACACTTTTTAAACACTATCCAAAAAGCACAGAAAAGCTAACTTAAGCAGAAGATAAAAGTAGATAAAAGCCTACCATTTGTCTAGGTGTGAGAGGACGACAGCACCAAGGTAGCAAGGAATATATATACTAAAATACACGATTGAGAAGGCTAAGGAAACAAGGTCAGGGTAGAAGAAAGACACTTCGCTATACCGTGTTCAATGGCCTGCCTTAGTCTAAACTTTGGAATAGCATGAGAAGTATCTAATAGTCCTAAGCAAGCTAAAAGGTGTTTTCTACTCTTGCCTGTTACCTGTTTTTTTTTTCCTATATTTATACCTTTTCTTTTCACAGACAGATTCTGGTCCCTTTGAAATGAAAGACAACTGTGTCTCTTTCTTCAAAGAAAGCAGTATTTGTCTTGTATTTGAAAATTACATCCATGTGGAACATATGGTGAATATCTATAAAACAAAATTATACTACATCCATTTTCTAGAGAATTTTTGACTGCAATATACTTCTTGTGCTAATGTAAAATATATACAGATTTCTAAGGAACTTATTTGTATTTACATCCAGTAAAGCAGTTAATAGAGATTATGGCAATATTCCATTAACAGACAGCTAATTTATCCAACACACACTTGGGTCACAGAACAAAGTTTATGTCAGCTCAAGAAAAGTACCAAAAAGAAGAAAAAAATCCTCCCATCTACCTTTAGAAATATAAAAGAAAACAAATGTTCTCTCCTTGCAAACACTGTTTTTCCAAGAAAGATAAGATACAAACACTTTTTAAACACTATCCAAAAAGCACAGAAAAGCTAACTTAAGCAGAAGGTGAAGTTGTAAACAAATATAAACTGTATGAATACTAATGATGCCAATATCTTGTGTCATTATACACTTGCATCAAATACATTTGAAATAGCGTATCACAACAACAGTTTGAATAAAGCAGGGTCATGGCTTTTTTTTTTTTTTTAATATAATTGGAAAAGCTTTTGAAATGTTAACCTAGATGTCTATGGCTATCTTTCCTCAGCATACACTCCTCATACCACTGGCATTATGAAGTTTTAAGACAGAGATACAACAGCCTGAACAGGGTTGCTTCAAGAAGTGCTTAAAAAGGGCAGCACTGAGCAACTAGTGAAAAATAAACATTTTGAAAGGAATATGCTTGAATAAGTAAAACAATCACATTTGCTTTTGTGGGGGTGAGAAGGAGAACAACAATAACCTCCAATCTGCTGTTGCTTTAATTTTATTTTGATACAGCGTTTAACATCAGTTATGCAGAAGATTCAAGGAATGTTTTCTACAAAAGTTGCTACAAGTTACCACTCTTGTCAGCAGTGGGCAATATTGCTCTAAGTTCTTATGGTTATACACAAGCATGTAAATTAGCTAACAGCACAGTCTATAAAACAGCAGAAAGTCTTGCTTACATAATAATCCTTCCTTTTACTTACCACAGCGTGATTAGAAAGTGCAAAGGTGGTGGACCACAGCACAGAGACTAGTTAACGAAGCTGACCCCGCAGCAGATTAATAAAGGCATACCCAGCACAAACCAACAGCAATTTACTTTGCATCATTTCCAGAATGATGTTTAAAGTAATTTTATTTTTCCATACAACTTTCCTTTTGAATAGAAATGAATTTTACATGTTTACATCATAATGCACCGATCAGCTGAGCTCCTCTCTCACCTATTCACTGCAGCTACACTCAACGCACTGCCCTGGTTAGTCTGGCACACCGAGCACGTTTCTGGAAATTGTAAGAAAATTTCCCTACTATGCGAGCCAACTCCCTCCCAGCCTCGGGCTGGCTCACAGCTGTCAACTGTGTTCTTAGGAGCTCAAACTTAACTCCTCCACCCCTATCCCACCCTCAAGCCTCATCACCTGCTGCATCCCAGGAAGGTGATTAGAGGACTATGCCATACACAGCAGCAGAAACGAGGAAAACTGCTGCTGCAGCTCAGACTGACAGTAAACACCTGCACAGCTGGAAGTGCAGTTCAGCTTTGCCGCTTGGGACTACCCTGACATTTCTTTGACGCTCTCGTTTGCCAATGTGTGGAGGACAAGCTCAGGAACTCCTGAGGGGACTGGGAAATAAACAGCTGGCCAGGAGGCTTCAAGTTACAGCTTGGAAACAATGCAAAGCAGAGAAAGGCAAAGGGCAGCTTTCAGGTTAATTAATCTGTTCAGCAACTCTTTCAGGTGACATGTCTATGAGGTTCCTGGAGGATGGGAGAGCTCATTTGTGAGTTAAAGACACCAGGAAAGACCCTTTCAAATAAGAGCTCCTTGCCAGTCTCTCCTTTTCCAGGCCACAGAGGCAGCTGAAAAGTGGAAAAGGTATTTTCAACATCAGAATATGTCTTCTGTTTTGCTGGATCCTGCACAAGTAGCTCCCAAACTTCAGGGCCCAGCAAAGTACTTTAAACTGTCAAAAAGTGTCACGGGGCAACTTGCATGCCCCAGCGTCAAGTTTTTAACTTACACCACTATAATTTTACAATTCAATTAAACAAACTTGCTGTGAATGATTTTACCCAGGACTCAATGCACAATCCGTAAAGGAACACAATGTCTTCTAGTCACTGGTGCATGCTAAAAAGAGAATCCTATAGTAATGCATAAGGCTTTTCATTATGGTATAGAGCACTGTCTTTTAAAACCCCTCTTTGCCATCTTTAAGACTACTTACGTAGCAGTTCTCAAACTACACTGAGACAAGGGAATACAAGCGTGCACAAGTGAACTGAGACCAGCTGGATGCAGAGCAGAAGATGCAGAGGAAGTGGGTCATGAAAGAAAAGGCATGAGGCAGCTGTGCTCCATCCTGGTCCTGACTATACTGTCCTGGACACGTTGACCGCTCCCCTCCCAGATGGCCTCCCATGCACAAACACAGGCCTCCCTTCCTCTTCTCATATAACACAGGGCTGAGGTCCACCATAAGAGCAATCAGCAGCCACGACCAAGTACTGGAATTGTGATGGGATACCACAGGGACAAACATTTTTGAAACTAGCAGCACATAAAAACTAGCATTGGTTTCTGCTGGCCTACATAAATAGTCAAAGGGTATGCCTAACACTGCAGGTGTTACTGTAGCATACAAATACCCAACACAGCTTTAGGTGAGCTACCCAAGGACAAGGAGAGCCCTAGACACAGTACTGAAATACTTGAAGGGTAATGTACCCTCTTTCTCAGCCAGTCACACTATTTCCAGGTCTGGAGGGTCAGATCTGCTATCACAGCACCACATCGCAAACCATGGTGTTGGCATACTCCACAGCAAAAATCAAGAAAGAAAAAGAAACAACATTCCTAGTTCACATAGTTACGTGCTAGCATTGAAAGTGTTTCCATCAACAGCTCCTGACTGACAGCCAAAAATAACATTACATTTTCCTTACAAAAGTTTAATATCTAATAGACCAAGCATTAAGATGTCCGGAAATAAACCATAAAGAGATTTCATCAGTTCCCAGCTCCTACTTAATACCTGATTATTACCTATTGCTATAGTCAATTTATAGCACCCATTCAAGCTTCCATATTTCATTCTGAGGGGGAAATGTATTTACACAGAACGAGTATCCATGTAACCACAAAGTAACAAATCTTTTTTAGTATGTAGAATAGTAAATGTATAATAAAGACTTTTTTAAAGCAATGTCACTCCAGGGAACAGATTTGAGGGAATTTACTCCCAGGACAACATTTTGGTGATAAAAAGAAATCATTTAGTCTGTTACAGAATGACTGATGGCATTCTGAAGAACATTGGCTACAAGCTATTTAAAGTTTAGGCAAGGGAAAAACTTCTGCATTCTGTATAACTGTACTCATTTCATAACTATCGGGTATTATTTGCCCATAGGAGCTCTCTGTCAAAGAATGCATTGTGATGGGCGCCGTACAGGCACAGAACAAAAAGTCTGTTCTTTGCCTTATGCTAAATAACAAGTTGCAGATGTGATTAATATGGTTTATAAAAAATGGAAACTTTAAACAGAAAGCAGGATTTTATGAACTCCCTAATTAACATCTTTTAATATCTGAATATTCTGTAAATTTGAAGACGCAAAACCAACATTCATCTGCCATTGTAAATTAAATGAAAAGAAGCAATGAGCAAGTAAAGTTTGTACGATAGCCTAGAAACAACCAACTAACGCTCTAGTTGTAGCCTTTGCCCGCAGCTTTTCAATTTTTGGGACTCTTAAAAAACCAAGTTTAATATTTTTAGCTGGAACTGCAATTGTACACATTACAGTACTTCAACCCAGTTGAACTGAAATTTTTATGCAGGGAGTTTTTTTTTTAAACCACCTAAGAGATCCTAGGAGCTCTGGCAACACAGGTACCTGTTAGAGGCAATCATGGCATGTGTGTATAGAGAGGGCGAGAGGCCTGTGTGACCACAATATGGAAGCGGTAAAAGAAGCTGGAATAGAAAGAGCAGGCCCTTATCCCCACTGAGAGCTTTAGTCCTTTCAATCTCTATTAAGGTTACTTTAAGCCTTCATATATTTGGTATTTGCCTCGAAGTCATTACATTTGGACAACTTTGGTCAAGGTTAGAAAGCAAGTTCTCATGTCAAACCCTTCACAGAGAACATCCAATCACTTCCCCTTCCCTTTTATAAAATATAAAAATCCACCTTGAAACGCTTTAGCTGACCTCAGCTGCGGCAACACAGTACAATGAATAAATGGCCTATCGCCTTTGGGGTCAAATACCACAAGACTGGTCTCTGCCTGGCCATCCTGTCAGTTACACTGCCACAGGCTGAGTAGATGGAATTAACAGTCTCTTCTCGTATTACCTCCTGGGTTTTCACTCTCATCTTCATACAAACATTTCTGTTTCAGTGCCAGATTAGTTTCTCCCATGTGCAGGAGGCTGTCCACCTTTCTGATCCCACCCTCCGCTCCAAGATACACTCCCGACCAAACAGCTGGCCCATGCTGACTGTGTTGAAGGTTTTCCTGTTTATTACACCTTATCTGGCAGAGTTATAGGCGCTGTTTAATGCTATAATGATATATGCACTGTTACGCACTGCTTAACGCTACCCATCGGGGAAGAAACATTAAGACAGACGTGGTGCAAAGTTCCTCACCAAGGAGGATCTGGTGAGAGGGAAGATTACACCCCTGCTAAATCAGTCTCTGGCCTCTCTTCCCCAACTGCTAAGAAACACTAATTTTAACTTACGTCTACAGGAGATCTACTAAATCCGCTACATAATTGCAAATAAGCAGCCAAATGCTATTGCGGAAGAAACAAATACATCATTGACTGCACAATGAAATACATCAACCAGTCGGACTTTTAAACACTTTCAACCTCCACTAAACTCTGCAAGACTGAACCAAAAGGGTCCTATGGTCTGGGTAACTTAGTATCATTACCAAATTGTCATTTAATGTTAATGCTTAACAATTGTATACTGTTTTTTATTTCTAGAGAGCATAATGGCAATTTATTTAACGAGTAAATACTAAGAATGACTAACAATACAGACAAAAATAAAAATCAAAGGATATCTCCAACACTAAAGCAACACTAAGCAATGAAAGGCTAAACTTAGCTTACTTCTGTGCTGCAACTCTTCTTACAATATGCCAGTATCTATTAAAATCTGTTCCATTCGCAGCTGTGCAATAAATCAGAACAATATTACCCAATTTGTTTTTTAATGAAATTATGGACAAAATATTTTTTAAATCAGTTAGTTTTGAGTTAAAGGTAAAATATATTGAAAACCTGTAAATTACTTTCCACCTTTCCCTTTTTATATTTAAGACGAGCAGGTTTGGTTTTTCTTAATTTTATTCAATACTCTCTGGCACCTTGTCTTGCAAAAATCCATAGACAAATAAGAATTTAAAAGTGTAAAATATGCTACTGTATCGCCGGCTAAATGACTAGGCTAGTTTTCAGGCTGGGCAACTCTTCAAGAAACATTTTCTCTACTACGTAAAAGAGTTATTTATCACAGAAGTCAATGCAGTCAGAAGACAACATGAGGGACTCATGCTAAAAAGAAAGGCATGATCGAGTCAAAGACTGGCCCCCAGAGCTCATACCACATTTCAAACCATTTCTGCCTGAAGTGCTATAGCATTTCTCTAACAGGAGGAGTAAATTACCAGCCACCGAAATTTTGGCTGCTTGCTTTTTCTCTTTCTTTTCCTTCCCGGATTTCCAAAGTCTGCAAGGTTTTAATTATGTATTATATCCAAACAACACCAGAGCATTGTGCTACGGCATCTTCTTGCTCGAGGGAGACGTCTTCAAGCCGTACCATTTAGCTTTTGGGATTTCTATTGGAGCCAAGCAAGCCGGGGAGGGAGCGGAGCTGAGCGACAATGGGAATATCCGGCTCTGCCTCCCGCTGGAAAAAACAGCGACAACAAAAGGGGAAGGGAAGATTCCCTTCCACTGGATGACAACTGTCCTATTTTGGGGAGCTCAGGAAGAGGGAGGTCACCCTAACAGCTCCCGTGGGGACCCTTCCAAGAAGACTTTCCAAGCTATTTAGCGGCCCGGAGAGAAGAGTCCTGCCACTCCTCGTACCTCACCGTTAAGCTCCCCAGCGCCTGCCGTCCCTCCCGTCCCTCCCTCAGTCCCGGCTAAGCCACCCCACAGCGGCGACCCCGTCCCCGGCGACAGGACCAGCGG